>NC_133197.1:39532500-39615000 GCF_049306965.1 Danio rerio
CAAAGTGACCTACAAGTCATGATGGATAGCAGAACAGACTTCAGTTCAAAGAGAAGACTTTCTCAAGTCTGAGGGAGCTACCCAATTGTTTCAGCTAACCTTTAAACCCAACGAAAACCAGATTGCAAATGTTTGCAGTATAGACCATTTCAATGTGGAGATTTCATTGGCTCATGAACATTTCCTGCTTGTTATTAAACCATTTCAACTGTAACAAAAGGCAATTCAATCATAATTTAATCTTAAAACAGCTCTCTTAATGTTATTTATTAGTACGTGGCTCTTTTCAGATTCTGAAAAGCGATAGAAATCAAAAATGTAAAACAGGAAATACATAGGGACCACTGTTATTGTTTACATCCCTCATATAATGATCTATCGAAAAACAAAAAGTCTGAGTTTACAAGAAATCGTTTGTTCATCTATCAGTCATTTAGGGTGGAGCTATCAGTCGTTTAGGGTCTGGCTATCAGTACTTTAGGGCGGTGCTATTAGTACTTTAGGGTGGAGCTATCAGACATTTAGGGTGGAGCTATCAGTCGTTTAGGGTGGAGCTATCAGTACTTTAGGGTGGTGCTATTAGTACTTTAAGGTGGAGCTATCAGACATTTAGGGTGGAGCTATCAGTCTTTTAGGGTGGAGTTATCAGTCATTTAGGGTGGGCCTATCAGTACTTTAGGGCGGTGCTATTAGCACTTTAGGGTGGAGCTATCAGTCCTTTAGGGTGGAGCTATCGGTCTTTTAGGGTGGAGCTATCAGTCATTTAGGGCGGAGCTATCAGTCTTTTAGGGTGGAGCTATCAGTCATTTAGGGTCGGGCTATCAGTACTTTAGGGCGGTGCTATTAGTACTTTAGGGTGGAGCTATCAGTCCTTTAGGGTGGAGCTATCAGCCATTTAGGGTGGAGCTATCAGTACTTTAGGGCGGTGCTATCAGTAATTTAGGGTGGAGCTATCAGTCATTTAGGGTGGAGCTATCAGTCATTTGGGGTGGAGCTATCAGTACTTTAGGGTGGAGCTATCAGTCATTTAGGGTCGGGCTATCAGTACTTTAGGGCGATGCTATTAGTACTTTAGGGTGGAGCTATCAGTCATTTAGGGTGGAGCTATTAGTCATTTAGGGTGGAGCTATCAGTCATTTGGGGTGGAGCTATCAGTACTTTAGGGTGGAGCTATCAGTACTTTAGGGTGGTGCTATTAGTACTTTAGAATGGAGCTATCAGTCATTTAGGGTGGAGCTATCAGTCATTTAGGGTGGAGCTATCAGTACTTTAGGGTGGAGCTATTAGTCATTTATGGTGGAGCTATCAGTCATTTAGGGTGGAGCTATCAGTCATTTAGGGTGGAGCTATCAGTCATTTAGGGAAGGGCTATTGTTAATTTGAGGCTTTGTTATCAGTCCTCTAGGGTGGAGCTATCAGTTATTTAGGATGGGGCTATCAGTACTTTAGGGTGGGGCTATCAGTCATTTAGAGCAGGGCTATTGTTCATTTAGGGCGGTGCTATCAGTCCTTTAGGGTGGAGCTATCAGTCATTTAGGGCGGTGCTATCTGTTATTTAGGGTGGAGCTATCAGTCATTTAGGCTGAGGCAATCAGATCTTTTGGGTGGAGCTATTAGTCATTTAGGGCAGGGCTATCATGCATTTAGGGCGGTGCTATCTGTCATTTAGGGTGGAGCTATCAGTCATTTAGGCTGGAGCAATCAGTACTTTAGAGTAGAGTTTTCAGCCATTTAGGGCAGGGCTATTGTTCATTTAGGGCGGTGCTATCAGTCTTTTAGGGTGGAGCTATCAGTCATTTAGGGTGGAGCTATCAGTCATTTAGGGTGGAGATATCAGTATATAGAGCAGGACTAGGGGCAGGGGCATGTTTCTGCCTTATTAGGAGTGGTTGAAACAAATATGATACGATTCTATCTGTAAAATGTAGCCCTTCGTTCTCATCATCATCATCAGCATCTGAAAACAGCATCTGCACCAGAGGGTGCCAATGGTGATTCTGGTGGACAGTAAACAAACAAACTGCCATTGAAGTAATCCTACATTTGTTAGCAGTGCCCTTTCAATGATCCGGTTGGTTCCCAAAGCATAAAGTCATGCACAACCCCAACATTTTTTTCTTATTTCAGTTTTGATTTGATGTCACAATAAGGGGGGGGGGGGGGGGGGGGGGGGACACACGCTTAACTTCTATTTCATGCTGACCTTAACCACAGTACTAAAATATGTGAAGGGAGGCTCCAGTCATTCAACAGGAATCTGCAAATTGAAGGTAAAAATTCCTCATGGGGATTTTTTAAGTTGGCCATGCAAATGTGCCACACTAATCAATAGTTGCTGTGTATAAAAGTGTGCGGGGCAGGAGCTGTGCTACATACAGTCAGAAATGAGAGGCGCAATCCAAAACGTCCGAGAAACTGCTTCAGGTGGAATTATTAAACACTATCCCAAACCATTTGCTAAAAATGTCAGCTTCAAGCTCTTCAACAAAAGCTGATGGAAGTGCCTGAACATGATGATATTCAGATTAGATAATGTGCTCCCGCTCCAAAACATCTTTGATTTGTTTTATCATTTGCACCGAAAGATGAGATGTTTTTTTTTTTCTTATGTTTTATTAATGGATCTCAGCGGGGAACACTCAAATGGATATCAACAACTGGATAAGAGCAGAGGAGACGCCAGCGGTGTTGACACAAACCCCATGCTGGCTCGCACCTCTCGTGTGCCAATCTGTGCACTTTAATTGTTCACTCGCTCAATGAATACATAAATAGGTCCCAGGATCTGGTCACGGTAATGAAGCTATTTTTAGTCTCAAATTGCTGCTTCACGTTTGAATGGAACATCTTCTGTGATCTTTTTTTTTCCCATTTCGCTCCACACATACGCACTCGGGTTTATCTGCAAACACACATTAGGATTAATGTAATGGGTGTGAAATAAAATTCGGTTTTAATGTGTTACAATGCAATAAAGCCAGAGTGATGAAACATGATGCAGATGTCAAGGCTGGATCGATTTAAAAGCCACTTTTGAGAATATGTTGTGCTTCAAGGACGCTCATCAGCAGCCTGACGAACTCAAGGTCAAGTCTGTCCCTGTCCCTGACCTGGGGTCAGCTATATAAACCCGTCTGCAAACACAAAGGCACAATCTCCTCTATCACATCCACTAAATACTGCTAAACTTCTGCGCCAAACTTCATATATAATAAACATTTCATATATATTAGCTCCACTCATCAAAGATGTTTTCATTAACCTGAAGACTCATTCATTTGTTCATTTTCTTTTCGGCTTAGTCCCTTTGTTAATCTGGGGTCGCCACAGCGGAATGAACCGCCAACATGTTTTGCGCAGTGGATGCCCTTCCAGCTGCAACCCATCTCTGGGAAACATCCATACACACTCATTCACACTCATACACTGTGGACAATTTAGGCCCTGTTTACACTAATGTGTTTTAGTTTGAAAACGCATAGGTTTTGCTTTGGTTACGCCATCTGTCCACACTACGCCGGAGTTTTCGTGCGTCGAAAACGGAGCGTTTTGGAAATGCTGGAGAGGCCGTTTTCATTCTGAAATGCTGCTGCTCCGTCTCAGTGTGGATGAGGGAAAACGGAGACATTTGAAAACAGAGGCGGGGCTGCTGAGATTCGCTAGCTGATTGGGGCTTTTGTGTCATTGCGTATCCTTCCCTTATTCGTCAATGCCCCTATCACATGACTATAACACATGGCTTTAACGCTACCGGAAGACAGCAGACCAGCCTTCACTGTAAACAACAACATGGACACAGAAATGGGAGCGTTGTTTGCACTATTGTCTGTTTTAGGCGGCATTGTGCAGTTATTAATTTGTTACGTTTAGTAACTCGACCTCGTCGTCTGTCAACAAAAATGCCTCTCTTGCTTTCTTTGCCATCGCATTTATTGTTCAACCGGCGTTTGTTGACTAACAATAACCAAATGCAGAGTGAGACGCATGCTTTCTGTTTATACTAGAACGCGCATGCCCAGAGTGTGCGAATGGTCACGTGATATACGTTTTTGGTGGTGTAGTGTGGACGGAGATATGTTTAGAGATGCTAGGTGAAACGCTAGTGTGGACGCGGATCGTTTTTGATCTAAAACGCCGTTTTAAAACTAAAACCCACTAGTTTAAACGGGGCCTTAGCCTACCCAATCTGCGGACGTTTTTTTTGCTATTTCTGCAGAGAATTTTGGTGAAAATCTGCGGATTTCTGCAGAATTATTTTGGGAGTATCCAGCGGAGTATCATAACTAAAACCTTAATATATTAAATAAAAAGTAATAAATTACTGAATAGCAACTGAATAAATTCCAACCCAAGCTCATTCTGGAAACGTAGCCCCGCAGACGTTTCTGGAGACCGCGATTTACGTGGCCGGACGTACGTATGGCCAAGTTTTTTTGTTTTTTTTTTATCGAGCGAACGATGTGGGGCGGTGTGACGCCGCTCCGCTCCTCCTCTTTGCGCTCGCCGGCTGACCGCTCGCCTCCGTGTGGAGGGCTTTCCCGCCTCAACCAGTTTGTCTGCTTAGCTCCGGCCACGGCACCAACCGGGATCAAGTCCGGGGAAGAGCAGTTCAAGAAATCAGGTAAGATGAAAAACAGAATCCAAAAAAATAAAAGCCAACGAGTTTGCGACAGGGCGAGATCCGAAAAACGCGGTCAAAATCGGACGAGGGCTTTTGTTTTTTTTTCTGGACGGCTTTTGCAAATCGTCGCTTAGGTTTAGGGAAGGAGGAGGAGGAGGAGGGCGGCTGGATCGGCGAACGGCGCGCACTCCCGAGAGGCGTCCGAGACGCGAAAAAGCGCGCACAGCGGCCTCTTACGGATTCGCCAAAACAAAAACTGCTCAAATACGTACCTCCCAGGACGTATTCCGCGGCCTCCAAAAAACGCCCGCGGGGCTACGTTTCCACAATGAGCCCGGGTTGATAAATTCAGATTTACATATTTACTCAAGTAAATAAACAGAATTAATAGTGGGCTAAAAATCTGCAGAAATCTGCGTGCGCATATTCCGTGTGGGCCTAATTATAAGAAATGTTGATAAACAACAAACCTTACTGTCTTGATTAAAAACCAAGATATGATCATATTTTATATTGGTATAAAATAAACGTCACCTAGAGGCCTTTGCCTTTCATATTAGCCACTTCAGATACCAAATGATCAACTAGAAGTCAAGTTATTATTTGCTGGTCCTGTATTTGTACATATATACAGTTTAAGTCAGAATTATTACCTGTTTAAACCTTCCCCACCTGTTTATTTCTTCCCCAATTTCCATTTAACAGAGAGTTGATTTTTTCAACACATTTATAAACATAATAGTGTTAATAACTCATCTCTAATAACTGATTTAATTTGTCTTTGTCATGATGACAGTAAATAATATTAGACTAGATATTCTCTATACTCTTCTATACAGCTTAAAGTGACATTTAAAGGCTTAACTAGGGTAACTAGGCAGGTTAGGGTAATTAGGCAAGTCATTGTATAATGATGGTTTGTTCTATCGAAAAAAAAAAAAAAAAATATATATATATATATATATATATATATATATATATATATATATATATATATATATATATATATATATATATATATATAGCTTAAAGGGGCTAATGATTTTGTCCTTAAAATGTTTTCAAAAAAATTAAAAACTGCTTTTATTCTAGCCGAAATAAAACAAATAAGACTTTCTCCAGAGGAAAAAATATTTGCGATGAATCATTTGACAGCGCTAACTATTTCTTTTATGAATAATTTAGATCTTAATAAAGTCACAGTAAGTATAGAGTAAAAAGTGGCGTTAAACAGAAGCTGTGCGAGAGTCTCTTCACAGCAGTAAAAACACAGTAAAGTCTCCGCGGGGAGGTGTAAATCTCTCTCTGGGGTCCTGAGCTCCTGCTATCCTGCTCCGCCGCTGGAGGAACAGCTTACTTTAATGAGCCGCTAATACTCGCCCTGCAGGGCACTACACGTATTCACAAACGAGAGACAGCTTTACATTTTGTATGTTTTAGTGATTGTTTCTAGAATAATATACTCAAAACAATCTCAAATTACTGTAAAAAGTGACCAGAAATGACATCTGTTGCTTTTTTTAACTAATTTAACTTGTTAATACGTGTATGGAAAAAAATCAATGCCAAAAGTATTGAAATAAAAAGCTTGTCGAATAGCACAAGCTGAAAAAATTCATACATAAAATACACAAAAAAAAATATGCACAGTAGACATAAATATTATGTAAATAAAAGCTTTCTCTGTTAACTTTTTGACAGCGCTAATATACAGTTGAGGTCAGAATTATTAGCCCCCGTCGAATTTTTTTCTTATTTTTTAAATATTTTCCAAATGATGTTTAACAGAGCAAGGACATTTTCACAGTATGTCCAACACAATCTCACGGCAATTCGTAACTTTTTCATTTAGTGGCTAATTCGTACAAATTCGTACGATCTAATTCGTACATTTTAGTACGATTTGCGTATCCCCCCAATGACGGTTGGGTTAAGGGGTGGGGTTAGGTGCCACGCCTCCTTTTTAAGATCGACTGAACTCGTACGAATTCGTACGAATTAGCCACTAAACTGCCAAAACGTAAAATACTTACGTTTTTTCATGAGATCAGGCTGGTTTGTCTGATAATATTTTTTCTTCTGGAAAAAAGTCTTATTTGTTTTATTTCGTCTAGAATAAAAGCAGTTTTAATTTTTTTAAACACCATTTTAGGGACAAAATTATTAGCCCTTTTAAGCAATTTTTTTCTTGATAGTCTACAGAACAAACCATCATTACACAATAACTTGCCTAATTAACCTAACCTGCCTAGTTACCCTAATTAACCTAGTTAAGCCTTTAAATGTCACTTTATAGAAGTGTCTTGAAAAATATCTAGACTAATATTATTTACTGTCATCATGGCAAAGATAAAATAAATCAGTTATTAGAGATGAGTTATTAAAACTATTATGATTAGAAATGTGTTGAAGAAATCTGCTCTCCATTAAATAGAAATTGGGGAAAAAATAAACAAGCGGTCTAATAATTCAGGGGGGTTAATAATCCTGACTTCAACTGTATAAGCAAACATTAACTTTAAATTGTCTATTACACTGCAACTCATCCACAAACGTGATGCTATTTATAAAGTACAGTAAAGGTGCACACAACAAACTATCAAAGTAGTGCACTAGTGTTTAAGGTATAATAAAGATGCAGCTTCACTAATATCACTGCAGCTACAGGTGAAGTGAGGTAATCTCTGTGCAAATCTCTCCCGCTGACAAAGCCCGATTTCCTCTCTGCGATTCCTTCTTTCACGTCCACCATTGTTGTGCTATAATCAAAAAGTTAAGATGCTTAGCCAATCCCATATTAGCTTTGCCTTGTTTTTTCTTCTTCTTCTATGGATCCTAATTAGTACAAATTGTGGGAGCGCTAAGAAGCCGCCAAAGACTTCCTAATCTGAGAACCTGTCAAGCAATTAGCAGAATCGCCCCTAAAGCTACGAGTCTAAAACAAAAGCAGGGTTTTTTTTGCTGCAGGCTGGAGAGTAGCAGTTGCATGTAGATCTGCATGACAGTCCGGCCCACATTAGCACAGTAAAACAGCCCCGCTACTGCCATTGTGGAGGCCTGCTGTGAGAGGAGCCTTTGTGCCGCAGCCTCTGAAAGGCTTTGTGGAGCGTTTGGCACCTCGGCTCAATATTCCACGCCATCAGTGCATCACAAAGAGAGGTGTGTTTGCTACCTTTGGGGGCTGAAGAATTTCGCACATTTAAAGAGCTTGTTTCCTCACATTGACAATGGTGGAGACAGAAACGCAAGCGTAATCTCCTTGAAGTATTTGTTCCTTAGATATTTGTTAAAATAAATTGTTTTAAAAAGTTTTTTCTTTAAATTTGTAATTATTAAAGTCAGTTTTTTTTCGCCAAATAAGTACAATGGTGAACACATAAGTATATATACATTACCAGTCCAAAGTTTGGGGTCGGTGGGATTTTTAAATGTTTTAAAATAAGCTTCTGCTCACAAAAGCTGCATTTATTTAATCAGAAATACAGTACAACCTGTAGAATTATGAAGTGTTATTGCACAATAAATAACTGTTCAAAAGTAGATTATAATTTAATTAATCATCTATTACAGTGATTTTAATGATTCATTTTCAGCTTCATTACTCCAGTCTTAAGTCGCATGATCCTTCAGAAATCACTCTAATATTAGTAAATATGAATTAATATTATTTATAGGTGGGCATAGATATAAAAAATTATCTAGATTAATCTTACTGTAATACTGGAATTAATCTAGGTAAAATGGCTCATTTAAATTCTGCCGAATTTAGCATTCAGAATATGTGCGCTACCCAAATAATGTCTAAAAGTAAGTCTTTTGCTGCGCTAACACCACTTAGCGCGAGTGATTTACATGCTAAGTCAATGCAAACACGCGAATAGACATCCTGCGGCGCGATACGCACGGATGACGCGAATGGCGCGGTGCAAATAGCGCGATATGCGTGAATGGCGCGGCGCGAATTGAGCATTTTGCGCGTTAACTAATCAGGAGCTTGCTCTTGTGAGGGCGTGATTGTGACGTATCGCCTGTTGTCGGTGTTCCGGGGGAAAATCCTTCATCAAACTGGGTTTGGCTCAGTCAGAAGCACTGCTGAAAGCCTCCGTCATCCAGGTTCAGTTTCTCACAGAGCTCACAGAGCTGGATGCACCTCTGCAAGGATGTGGTGGACTCAGACACGACCCTAAACGTATCGAAGCTGTTTTTCAGCCTTCATAAAACACATAAACACTGTTATTTTCTTCTTAAAATCCATGTTAGCCATTTAGCAATGAAGCTAGACTCACCGGGCAGACAGAAGCCCTGCCCATCACGCGAATCCGCGAATGAAGTGAGTAAACTCAAATGTTCACGCGGCAATTTACGCGCAAATAGCGCAATTTATCAGCGCGTTCCGCGTCTGGTGTGAACACAGCATTTAAGAGCGGGTTTCTCAAGCCAGGTGGCGCATTAGACTAGGGGCTCACCTCCTGTTTTCAAAATGCATCACAAACTGCTTGAGAAACTGTTCTACTATGATAATTGGTGATGAAAATAAATGATGTCCAATAAGATGTGCTTGTGTTTACTCACTGTTTATTCAGATAAACATGAATGTTGAACTGTAGGCCTACATAAGCTCAAACAGCCATTTCTGATGACCTTAATCCGACTATTTGTTCTATTTATTCGACATTCATTTTGGAATTATTGCATACATATTAAGCCATCACAGCATTAGTTAGATAGTTGTTTTTGGGTTTTATTAGTCCTAATTGATGTTGCTTTCAAATACAAATAAAACCTTAATATACAGTGTTTGGTAGACAGTGGTATACTTTTAATATACAGTGTTTGGTAGACAGTGGTATACTTTTAATATACAGTGTTTGGTAGACAGTGGTATACTTTTAATATACAGTGTTTGGTAGACAGTGGTATACTTTTAATATACAGTGGTGCTCATTCATTTTTGGGTGGGTGCTCCTAAATATTTTTTTGAAGCTCCTAAATATTTCAAGTTGAGAGCACCGGTGCTAACAGAGTAAAAAAGTTCATTCCGAGCCCTGACCCCTCCTGTAAACCCAATTGATAGTGTTTTCAAAAGCACAGATCAACCGGATCACCTCTTCCCTAAAACCAACCAAAAGTAGCTGTGTTTCAGTCAACCGATTTTTAAAATCGTTTAATGGAAACGCCAATAATTTTTTAAAATGCGCATAAAAACATATGCACATAACTGAGTAGGATAAACTTTTATGCGATAAGAAAAGATGCGCATAAACTACAATCAAAACACTTTTACGGAACAAATTCCAGTATGCGCATTAAAAAAGGTCATGTGATTTTGTTATGAGAGATCACATGGTTTCTGCTACATTCATTCTTCCGTGGCGGGGCGCCACACCAAAATTCATCCCACCACGGCTACATTATAGCTTCTTATTTAAAATATTCGACTGTTTTTTTTTAAATAGCGGGTTAAAATCGCACTGAAAACGTATAAAAAGGTAACTGAATAATAACAGCGCAAACTTCTGTGACCATGGTAGTGCTGTTCATTCAGTTTAACCCTTTAGGGGGCGTGCTGACTGACTGACTGACAGGTGCGTGATGCGTGAGGCTAGCAAACACGGCGTAGCTTTCAGTTATGATGAACACAGTTTCCATAATTATACTTTATTTATAGTTAAAGGTCTGTGGCTCTGCATATAATGACTTTATCTTGCCGGAGTTTGTAGCCGTTTCACTTTAGGACGCATTAATGCCGCAAGTCTATCGTAGACATTCATAAATATTCCTAGCAAATATAATAAATGTTAAAGACGTACTTGCTACATAAACGCACTAAATCACACTTCAGCCGCGTTTATTTGAGGGCGCACAAGAAAATCTGCACTTGAGCAGCGTATTTGAAGGCGCGCAAGAGGTTTTGTGCACGAACAGAGGAAATCGGTGCTCAAGCAGAGATTGACATGCTCGTAGGCTATGTATGAATGCGATCTCGACTAAATACTGCGCCCACGACATTTGTCAATGAAATAACGCCACATGTAGTGGTAGATCTGTGTAAAATGACAGAGTCTGCCGCCACAGCTGGAAAAAATCCTAGAGGAAACATTGGATCATGTGATGATAAATGTGTGTGAATGGACAAACTAGCAGGCTGAACACACTGTAAAACATCTGAAATGTAATTTTGGCCATTCTTAAACGCCTTAACCGTTTCAGTATTAGTGTTATTACATTATTAATTGACTCAATGACTGTCAAGAGCGTCTGCGCTCTGCGTCTCACGCCTTCAAACGCCAACATGCGTTCATTGTGTGTCAGCATACTGTCTTCTGAGGTGCAAGTCCTTAATTAAATGAAGAAATGATTCACGCAGCTTCTCCTACCACAGCAAATTTCCTTTTTACTTTCGATATTTGGCGCCAGTTAATCAGGAAGTGAAGATTTTGTTCGCTTTGACTCGTTGCTTAATTCGCATGCGATATTTCAATTTTGCGCATAAAACTAATTTGCATTTTTGGATGAAAACACAGCTAGTGTTTTCAAAAGCAATCCAGAAAAAGACACCCCCTTGAGGCTGCCTGAGTTTTACCACATTTTACCACAATCTCACCCTGTTTTTTGCCTTTTGGTTTTGTCTACCTGTTTTCTGGAATTGTTCATTGCCAGAATTGAACCCTGTCATCGCAGTCAACTCCTCTTTGCATCTCAAGTCCGCCAAAGTACATGGTGAGCTACTGGACAAACTGGTAACAGCTGAAAAAGCTGTCCACATGGAGGAAAGCGGTCAGCTAGTAGCGCTAAAATAAACAAGCCATCGACGGCATCATACCGGCCTGTAACGTTCATTTTAAAGACGAAACTCAGCCATACATAGCTCTGGCTACATAATTCACGCTCTAAAGAAATGTTTACAGGGGTACATTTTCACAACAAGCCTGTGTTGAACAATTAATTTCAAGAATTGTGTTAATTCAGCTCATTTTAAATAAGTAGTTTGACCAAGCAGAGTTTTTTCAGTGTATATAAATTAATGTAAGCTTTTGTTCATATCACCATCTCTACTTCTGACACATTTCTCCAATGGTATGTAGGAAATACTCCAGCTAACACACACTTCCCACTTGCAAAAATAAATATAAGAGTTCTCCGATAAAACAAAGACGCATATATTTTGACTAAGCTCAGGGGTGAGATGCCGGGAGTGACCGTTCGCTGGTGTACAATACCACTGATTACGGCTGACAGATCTGATCAAAGACTAAAACAGGCCAGGAATCCAAACTAGACGCGCAGCTGGGAGTAAAAGCGTCCATCCGCACGACCCCTATAACACGCACATCCAGATGTAGCAAACTCAAGCCCAATATTGGCTCAGGGAGTGAATGAGCCATTGCTAAACATGAGGGCGCTGGTGATGTTCACTTCACTTAGATCACAGACAAGCAATGTCAAGCAAATGTCAACCTTGCCATGAAAAAAATACGTTTTCACCATAATCGTGAATGTTTTTGTACATTTTTCCCTTCATTTTTTTAAGGTAGGTGGTTGCAAACAAATTATATAGGCAGATTTTTTTTTATTAATTGAGTCATTTTCAACTTAATTTGTTTGTTTAAATTCTGTCTATACAATTGTGTGTAACCCCCTACCTTAGGCCCCGTTTACACTAGTGCGTTTTAGTTTTAAAACGGCGTTTTAGAATGAAAACTGTCATGATGGTCAGTGACCACCGGAGGGCGCTGTAGTTCACAGACTTTGAGAATTGACTACAGCGCCCAAAAGACTACAAGTTCATACATACCATGCACATTACACCCGGTCCACGTACACTGATTGGCTCACAGCTGTTCCTGTTTCCTGTTAATTTCCTGGACTATTTATACAACCATTTCACCTCTGTTTGTCACTGCGTCGTTTGTCCATCTTGTCTCCGGGTGCCTGTAAGTTTAGAGTTTCTGATTCCTGAGCCCTGTCTCTGTTTTGTGTTTCTTGTTTTATTGTTTATTTGTACTTTGCACTTGGAACACCTTGTTTTTCTGTTTGATGCACATTTTAATTAAAACTGCACTTGGATCCGCAACTTTTTGTTCCTGTTTGATCTTGCTAATGTGACAGAAAACGATCCGCGTCCACACTCGCATTTTACCCAGCGTTTCTGAACTGCTCTCCGTCCACACCAAAACGCTGAAAACGCACATCACGTGACCACACTCACACTCTTGGGCAAGGGCTGCAGCCCATATACCCAGATGAGAGCTCTGCTAGTCGGACTACTCATCAAGCATCTCCCGCTGGATCTAATCTCACTATATTTATTAAACGGGATATTTCATTCATCTTGTTGTCTTTATCTAACGACATATTCCCTGACTTTGGGCATTGGAATCTATTACTTGTTCTCAGGTAACGTGTTTTGGCTGAGCGCAAAGATAAGTTAATGATTAATGTAACCACGTAGCCTACATTCTGTATATTGACTGATCGCTTGCCTTTATTTACTATAATGTATAAACTTATTGTATGTTATACTTTTAAAATGGCCATTATCGATTATTAAAACTGATATTCAGCAAAAGAGAGGGTATGTTTCGTATTTTCACTGAAATTGAAAGGAGGCAGTTGTTATCGGCTCCGTTTTGTTATAAATATCCACACAGTGAAGATGACGCTCATGCAGCACGACGCCTCAACATTTCTGCTGTCTAAGTTGCTAATATTAAAATGAAAATAGGCAGTTCCTTACATCATGTTTACATTTTATTGTTGAGAAAGTGAAACAACGAAGCCAGGGTGATGTGAATGAAGCTATAAAGTACACTGTTCCCTTTGAAGATTTACCCGTGTCCTCGGTATAGTCTGCTTTTCCATATCAAACTGAGAAGAAGAGACTGCAGCCTTGATCAAACTTGCGAAGTCTGAACTTACACGGAGAGAATGCAGGACTGAACTGTGCGTGTTAGGCTACTTAATATTCAGGAAAAGCCCCAATCAGAGAGGCGAACGTCTGCAGCCCCGCCTCCGTTTCCAGATGTCTCCTTTTTCCATCATCCACACTGAGACGGAGCAGCAGCGTTTCAGAATGAAAACGGCCTCTCCAGCGTTTTCGAAACGCTCCGTTTTCGGCGCTCGAGAACTCCGGCGTAGTGTGGACGGATGGCGTAACCGTAGCAAAACTTATGCGTTTTAAAACTAAAACGCATTAGTGTAAACGGGGCCTTAGAACAAAGTAAACTCAAAGGATCATTCTTTTCAGTGTATTGTAAGTCACATTCATTCATTCATTCATTGAATTGTCTGTAGTGTATGAGTGTGTGTGTGTGAATGTGTGTGTGGATGTTTCCCAGAGATAGGTTGTGGCTGAAAGGGCATCCGCTGCGTAAAAACTTGCTGGATAAGTTGGCGGTTCATTCCGCTGTGGCGACCCCGGATTAATAAAGGGACTAAGCCGACAAGAAATGAATGAATGAATATATATATATGTGTGGTCCTGAAAAATTTCAGTTCAAAGGGGTATCTAACCCTTCCCTTTTGCCCTATGGCTTCAAGCTTAAGAGAATTGGGCCACCCCTATCCCTTCACAGGAACATGCAAAACGAGGGGTTTGGGATTGTGCCCTTGTGTGTGGATGAGACTGGACTTCTATTGACTCAGGCAGAAGCCTATACTCCTTTCCAAAGTGCACACTCATGCTTGCTAATCTCACAGCTAGCACGCTAAGTCAACGCTTCAGCCAGAGATGCTCTCGGTTTCAGATCAAATCAGCCTCAATAATCAATACGAGCACTGATCAGGCCTAATGAGAGATCAATCGTCTTGGAGAACAGCAGACGAACACAATCTTTGTGTACGCTGTCAGAATGAAGGTTATCTCTGCGGGCAATGGCAGCTGAGGTGACAGCGGTTTCCCATGATGCTCCAGCTGTCCATCTGTCTGTCAACTGACCGCCGCGTCCCGGTTCCCCCTGCTGCCACTCAGCGTCTGAAAGCCTCTATTATCTGCTGCAGCGGCGCAGGAGCTGCTCAGGCTTTGATAAGCTATCGCCGGTCCCAGGTGAGAGCCGCTAACAGCACATCAGCACAAAACAACGGCTGCCAATGAAACCGGCCGTCTTTATCACCAGCGCCGCTCAAAGCCACCGCAGTCTCATCTCGCAGGTGCGACCAGAGCATTTATATAAATATATATATATATATATATATGGGGATAATCTGAAGTAGATCGCTTATTGCAAATACACCCCCCTCTATTCACCCCCATTAAAATATATATATCACTGTGGGCTTTTTCAAATCTCACTGCAGATAGTTCAGACATGTGTAGATTTTAGCGTGAATTTTATTTTTATGCAGGAATTTTTTTTTTTTACATTTCAACATTAACAACTAATTTGTTTTATGATATATATATATATTTTATTATATATTTAAATAAATATATATTTATTTATACCTTTAAAATATATATTTACACCTTTAAAATATATATTTACACCTTTAAAATATAATTTACTTTATAATAATAATAATAATAATAATAATAATATTTTGTATAATAATTATGCAAAGACCAAATACCTATTTTGTAAAAATTTACAATTTACATGTTTTTATTTTTGTGTCTGAACATTTTGTTTCATTTTTAATTGAAGCAAAAATGTAATAACATAATAATGATAACAATAATACAATTTTTTATATTATGCAACACAGGAATGTTTTTATTTTGTTAAAAATATTACATTATATTATACACAATTGTGTCTCTTTTTTCAATAGAAGCAAGAAATAATAATAATATATAGTAATTATTTTATATTTTAATGACATGAATGGCATTTTTTAAAAGCTTGACTGTATTTATGTATAAACAGGACTAATAAACAATTATTCCTATAAACAATTATATATTAAAGACTTACTACTACAACTACTAATATTAATAATAGCAACAACAACCATAATAATAATAATAATAATAATAATAATAATAATAATAAAATTTTTAATACTATGCAACACAAGAATGTATTACTCAAAAATGTACATCCATTAGCTTTGTGTATGAACATTTTTGTATATTTTAATAATAGAATCAATAAATAATAATAATAATAATAATAACAACAACAACAACAACAACAACAACAACAACAACAACAACAACAACAACAACAACAACAACAACAATAATAATAATATTAATAATAATAGTAATAATAAATTATATTTTATATTTTTTAATACAAAATTGGGTCTCTTTTTTCAATAGAAGCAATAAATAATAATAATATATAGTAAATGTTTTATATTTTAATAATATGAATGACATTTTTTAAAAACTTGACTGTATTTATAAACAGGACTAATAAACACTTTTTACTATAAACAATTATGTATAATAGACTTACTACTACTACTACTACTAATATTAATAATAACAACAACAACCATAATAACAACAACAACAATAATAATACATATTTTATATTTTAATGGCATGAATGACATTTTGTTCTTAAAAATTTGACTGTATTTATGTATAAACAGGACTTATAAACAATTATTCCTATAAACAATTATATATAGACTTACTACTAATAATAATAACAACAACAACAACAGTTTTATATTATGTAAACATACGTTTAGCTTTATGTATGTGTATTTTGTCTCTTTTTCAAGCAAGAAATATTAATAATAATAAATAATTATTTTAGATTTTAATGACATGAATGGCATTTCTTAAAAACTTGACTGTATTTATGTTCAAACAGGACTAATAAACAACTATTCCTATGAACAATTATATACAATAGACCACTACTGCTAATAATAATAATATTTTTATATTATGCAAAACAAGGATGTATCTATTTTATAAAAATGTACATATATTTAATTTTTGTATGAACATTTTGTCTATTTTTTAATTAAAGCAAAAAAGTAATAAGAATAATTACAATAATACAATATTTTTATATACTGTATACAACACAAGAATGTATCAATTTTGTATAACTATACATCCATTTAGCTTTTGTATGTATATTTTTGTATGTAATAATAATAATAATAAATAATTTCTATTTCATATTTTAATGACATGAATGGCATTCTGAACAGCTTGACTGTATTGATTTATAAACAAGACTAATAAACAATTATTCCTATAAACAATTATATATATACTACTACTACTACACTGTAAAAATTATATAAACAAATAGTCATGACAACATATATTTTAAATTCATTGTAACTTAAAAATAAGTTAATCGGGTTCTAACTTAATTTTATAAGTTACACAAGCTGTTTTAAGTCAGTTTAACATAACTTAAGTTTAATTGACTCATAAGGTTAAATTGATTCAGCTTAAAATATTAAGGCAACCATGACTTTTTTCACAGTGCATTTCAAATAATAATAATAAATACATACATATTCTTATTTTTTATTTTACTCTTTTATTATTATTATTAAATAAGTTTTCATGAATATAAGTCAATGTATTTACAAACATGAACACAACTTATAAAGCATAACTACAACCTTATTCTAAAGTGATCATTATCAGCATCATCGTTATCTTGCAAAAAAATGTACATTAATTTATTTAACATTTAGAAGTTCAGTTTTTAATCTACACTTGGGGGGGAAAGGAAGGTTTTAGCAAATTCTCAAATATTTTGGCAACCCTTATTATCATATATTCTGCTTACTCTGAATAATGTGACTTATCTCGTATGTTTCTGTATAGTAAATTTTTTTTTATTTTATTTCTCTGTCCAGACCCTCATGTCTATGCTAGCCTACCATTGCAAGATAGTAGAGCACTATCCCTGATTGTATCACACGTTATTGTTGTCTAATTATTTATTTAGTTTATTATTATTGTTTTATCATATTTAATACAATTGTCCTGTTTTATAATAATAATAATAATTATAATAATAATAATGATAATAAAAATAATAATAAGGATAATGATTATATTAATAATAATAATAATAATTATTATTATTATTATTATTATTACTACTACTATTATTTTTATTATTTTATAATTATTACAATTTTATTATCATTTTATAATAATAATAACAACAACAATAATAATAAATATTATTATTATAATTATTATTTATTATAATTATTATTATTATTTATTATTATTATTATTATTTATTTTTATTATTTATTATTATTATTGTTGTTGTTGTTGTTGTTTTTATTATTATTTTATTTATTTATTATTATTATTCATTCATTCATTCATTCATTTTCTTGTCGGCTTAGTCCCTTTATTTATACGGGGTCACCACAGCGAAATGAACCGCCAACTTATCCAGCAAGTTTTTTACGCAGCGGATGCCCTTCCAGCCGCAACCCATCTCTGGAAAATATTTTTATCATTGTTATATATTTAATATTATTATTAATATTAATATATTTATTATTATTATAATAATAATAATTATTATTATTATTATCATTATATATTTATTATTATTACTATTATTATATTTTATTTTATTCAATATTTACTATTATTATTATTCAATATTTTTTATTATTTAATATATTTATTATTACTAATATTCTATATTTATTATTATTAATATATATATATATTTTTATTATTCTCTTGTTTTTACTATTTTTATTATCATGTCAATATACATGGAAGTGTATTAAGGGTTTGTGGGTTTGTTGAAGTGGGTTAATATATATATATATATATATATATATATATATATATATATACACACACACACACACACACACACAATGACATCTGTACTTGGCATAAAAATAAAGGGGGAAAAAAGCAGCTCAGTTTGTAATCTAAAGAAATTAATACTATTTTTCAACGGGGTCCAAAGAGACAGCTAAAATGAAGTGAAATGTATAATGACAGCAAAAAATACCCTGACAAAATGATGCAGGACATATGCAGAAATGCTTTTTCAGCACTTAACACTATGAAATATATTTATAAATATGATGTTTCATTTCTGAAGGATCGTCTGACACTGAAGACTGTATTAATACTAAAAATTCAGCTTTGAATCAGGAATAAATAGCTTTTATATATATATATATATATATTAAATCATAAAGCATCTATTTTAAATTATAAGTGGCTCATATTTCAATATATTACTGCTGTAAGAAAGAAAACATCAGATATGAAATGAAGACGAGAAAAAAACATGCATAATTATATATACACGGTTTATACGTATACATTCTGAGGACGAACATGATCACGTGCCACTTCCTCTCAGTGTAAAACTGACAGGGGTGTGACTGGCTGTCATTCACCTACACGTGGATGCCAGAAGAAAAACATTTCATTTGATTTTAATTAGTTGTATTCACGGCCCACAATCCCAGGAAATAAGTGTAACTACCACCACCTTGTGTACAAACACCTCCCTGCAGAGCGCGCGCGGATCAGCCGGGAGAGAAACATGACACCGAACAGCGTTAGCGGACCGCCGGGGTGAGTTTACTTCATTCAGCCTACCACATCAGCTTTTTGTGTCAAAGCAGGCACAGCTTCTCTGACACCCTAATAAATTGAAGGTTGACTGGGTACAGCGTTTCATTACCTGAGGCGCTCGGGAGCGCGTTGCGACGCAGCAATAAAAAAAAAAATGTTAGATTGTCTCAGTTCCGGCAGGTATTCGAGTAATTGTCATCCAGGTTTTCTAATTTATCCGGTATTGTAACCGTTTCTGATCAGTCTGGACCCAGTCAGGCAGAACCGCGAAAGATTACCCGCGCTAGAGTAACCGTTAAACATTTAAACACTCTTTCAAACGAGCCTCGCGCGGGAAAAACGGGACAAAGCGACATTCAGCAGCAAATAATGCTGGAATAACAAAAGAAAACCCGAGGAATAATTGATTTCATTTGCCTGTTTTTCCCCTTCAGTGTGAATTTTCCCCTATCATCCAATCTCATATCTTCACCACAGTCTGAATTACACTTTTTCCCACTCTGGTAAGGCGGTGAACGCTTGTTTGTTCTGCTAATTAACTTTATTACCCTGATAGCTCCCTACAGCCTTTGACGAAAACAATTACCATTCTTTATTTTTCTCTCTCTCTCTCTCCCTCTCTCCTCGCTGGCAGAAAGACTATTAATTAGAAACGGGCCCTGGTCTCTGCCATGTTCCCGAGCCCTCAAGCAGGATAGCATTACATTGTCAGTAGTAATTTAGCTCTCATCTGTCTCTGCTAATTATTGTCACATTCATCAAATTCATCAAGGAAAGTGCTCTCAGAAGGATTGCATATTTGCAGTTAATATAGCATAAACTGGTATTACCCATCACCACATTTGTGATGATGAGAGGGACACAACTTATTCAGCCCTAATTAGAGCAAGCTGGGTAATTAATTATACATTCCGCCTTATTACTTCTGAGTCCCAGATATTGTTTGTGGAAAAACTGGAGAGGGAGAGAGAGGAGATAGCGGGAGAAGCCAAGAGGCACGGTGAGAGGGGGGGGTGGGGAGGCGATGTGTTTTGTCACGTGCGCTTCGCCGTAATTCCCACCTGACAAACGTCCGAAAATCAAGGGGAAATTGCAACTTGTCAGCCGCCGAATAACCTGCGTAATAACTGATTAATGAGCTGCACCTGTGACAGGTGCACTTTGGGAGGCGTACTGCGGCAAAAACAACTCACAAACACTCCTCCGAAAAAGTTGAATTTCACGGACGCGTTTCAAAAGTCAAATGTTCACTGGAGGATAAAGTAAGACGACTAGCTTGAGTCTCGTCCAAAAATAGGACGAAGCTCAGAATTCCAGTCCATTTGCTTGTTAGCAAACATATTTAACGTGACAAGCTCGGTGAGGGACACCGAGGCCCCGTTTACACTAGTGCGTTTTAGTTTGAAATCCGCGTCCAGACTAGCGTTTCACCTAGCGTCTCGGAACATATCTCCGTCCACACTACGCCCCCAAAAACGTATATCACGTGAGCACACTCTGGGCATGCGCTGTAGTAAAAAAGGCAGAGTTTAATTGCACAATGGCGCCTAAAACAGACAACAGTGCAAATGTGGAGGACTTTATTTCGTTTTTTTTATTCCCTTAAAGGGTCACGAAACACCAAAACACATGTGTTGAGCTGTTGACAGTCGTATATGTGTCCCACACTGCTAAAAACACTATTAGGACACCTATATTTCACTAAAACGTGTAAATTGCGTTATTTCAAGCAAATTCGTACTTCCGGTTTGAAACTAATTTTTGAAGCTGCGTCACGGCCATGACATAATAGCGTGTATTCCAGCATGCAGACTGGACGTCTGTGCCAGAGTGTGTCTTATTACGTCTTACAGTGTGATGCATTAATGCATGAGTAAGGCTTGGTTCAAACCAATCAGCGCGCTCTATTGTGCATCTTCATTAATATTCATTACTGTCACAGTGTTTAGACGGCAGAGACGCCACGTTGTGTTGGCAAAACAAGTGTGAAGTGTTGCTTTTATAGTTTGCAGCAATTAAGTTTTGTTTTCATTTTCTCTCTGTGAGAGCTCAGCTGGAGTCACGTGTGGATTAAAAGTGTACGCGACGCGCGACAACAATAACTTACGTGTCTAAGGAGGATTATTGTTTACCTGAGAGCTGTTCTCATCTGCAAACGCTGAGATCCGGATTCGCTTGTAACGTTAGTATCCTCTTAATAAAGACGCGGCTCTAGTTGCTGGTGATTGTTCTGTCTCTACAGATTTGGTAAGTGAGCGACCAGTGCTCTTTGTTTATTCAGTTTGTTCGTATCGAATAAAGTTAACTATTGCACTGAGTGCAAACATAGCACCGCATTTTGTGACCGGAATAACACACGCGGCTTTCTGACTCTACCTGCCGTGTGCATCTAAGTTTCCGGGAAATGCGGAGGTTTTTTTTCTCTCATTCGCCGTGCGGTATCAAACATTGCATGAAAAATACACGCTTAGAGCAGTTCCTCGAATCAAATATCACGTTTGTCGCGAGGGACATGAATGAATTCCCTGAATGAAAGAGCCAAACTGCAGTTAAAGTCCAACATTTAATAATTTGGCAAATAATTCGACTACAGATGTCCATGTAGGTTAAACACCATCACTTTTTCATGTGTGTTTATTTTGACTGAAACTCGCGCGTGCCCAAATAGACACTCCCACACCATCCCACTTTAGTTCCTCCGACACTCCCCCCTAAACAGAGCTGGACACGCCCACTTTTCTGACTTTTTCCAAAGTAGAGGTGTGAAAACACCCTGCTGAAACGAGGGGGTTTCATGGCCCTTTAAATCACACATAATTAACTACTTGGAAACATAATACTGTTTACACCAGATGCGCGGATAAATTCGATATTTGCGCATAAATCGACACGTGAACATTTTAAGTTTACTTGCTTCATTCGCGCGTCAAAATCCGATTCATTCGCGCATCAAATTTACTTCACAACAGACACAGATTCGTGTCAAAGGCAGGGCTGCTGTCTGCCCGGTGACTCTAGCTTCATTGCTAAATAGCTAACATGGATTTTATTGAGAGAATAGCTGTGTTTATGTGCTTCATGAAGGCTGAAAAACAGCGTTGATTAGTTTGGAGCCGTGTCTGAGTCCACTAGATCCATTCAGAGGTGCTCCCAGCGCTATGAGCTTATCAACTCCTCCAGAAACCATACCTGGATTACGGAGGCTTTCAGCGGTGCTTCTGACTTAGCCAAGCCCAGTTTGATGACCTGTTGACGGTGTCAGCAGGAGGATTTTCCCCCGGGGCACCAACAACAGGCGCTACGTCATAATCACGCCCCTACAAGAGTAAGCTCCTGATTGGTGAATACCGCAAGATTGTCCGCTGAAGTTTAGATTTTTCCAACTTGAGCCAATCGTCAATCATGCAAAACGCTCAACTCGCGCCGCTCGTTTACGCGAATCGTATAATTTTTTCCCATTCATTCGCGTGTATCACACCGCAGGATGTCTATTAGTGGCTTTGCATTGACTTAACGTAAATCACTCACGCTCCCTCCCGCGTCTGGTGTGAATGCAGCATTAGAATGCAGATTGTTTGCTTTGAGGGTTGGGTTTAGGGGTTGGTGGATTACATATACTAACTCAGGCTCATTATGAATCCCTACCCCTATACACATTTAAAAGCTAAGTTTTTTTGCAGTGTTTGTTTTCGTGAATCCAGCAGAGGCCACTGTGTATGCTTTTTCCTATCTCCAATTTCTCTCATGAGTGCCATTTGCGCCTGTTGTTCTGGCATAAATCCACTAGAAGCCGCTGTCGACTGACTGACTGACCAACCAACCGATCCCCAAACCCGCCCCTTTCCCTAAACGAGCGTTTCCAAAAGCAATCCAGAAAAAGAAAATTTACATTTACATTTAGTCATTTAGCAGACACTTTTCTCCAAAGCGACTTACAAATGAGGACAAGGAAGCAATTTACACAACCAAAAGCAACAATGAATAAGTGCTGTAGGCAAGTTTCTGGTCTGTAAAGTCTAAGAAGGAAAGCATTAGTATTTTTTTTTACTACAGTTAGTGGTATATACAGAGAGGCAATTGCAGATTAGGAAGTGTAGTGGAGACTAAATAGTTGAGTTTTTAGTGGTTTCTTGAAGACAGCGAGTGACTCTGCTGTTCTGATGCAGTTAGGGAGTTCATTCCACCAACTGGGCAGATTAAACGCGAGCGTTCGTGAAAGTGATTTCTCCCCTCTTTGGGATGGAACCACGAGGCAACATTCATTCACAGAACGCAAGTTTCTGGAGGGCACATACATCTGCAGAAGTGAGAGCAGATAAGGAGCAAAGCCAGAAGTCGCTTTGTAGGTAAACATCAGAGCTTTGAATTTGATCCGAGCAGAAACTGGCAGCCAGTGCAAACGGATGAGCAGTGGAGAGACATGTGCTCTTTTATGTTCATTAAAGACCACTCGTGCTGCTGCGTTCTGAAGCAGCTGAAGAGGTTGGATAGAGTTAGCTGGAAGCCCGGCTAGTAGAGAGTTGCAATAGTCCAGTCTGGAGAGAACAAGAGCTTGAACAAGGAGTTGAGCTGCATGTTCAGATAGGAAGGGTCGGATCTTTCTGATGTTATAGAGTGCGGATCTGCACGATCGAGCAGTTCTAGAAATGTGGTCAGAGAAGTTTAGCTGATCATCAATCATTACTCCAAGGCTTTTCACCATTTTGGATGCAGTAATGGTTGCCCCCTCCATCTGGATTGAAAAGTTATGGTGTAGAGTCGGGTTGGCAGAAACTACAAGCATTTCCGTTTTCGCGAGGTTAAGCTGAAGATGATCATCTTTCATCCAGTGTGAAATGTCCGACAGGCAGGCTGAGATGCGAGCTGGGATCGAGGGATCATCAGGGTGAAAAGAGAGGTATAGCTGGGTATCATCAGCATAGCAGTGGTAGGAGAATCCATGTTTCTGGATGACTGGTCCTAGAGATGTCTTGTAGATGGAGAAGATCCCTCACGGCTGCCTGATTTTTACCACGTTTTCAGATCTTACCACTTTCTCTCTCTGTTATTCACTTGTTTATTTTAATTTTTGCCTTTTGTTTTTGTTTTACCTGCTTTCTGGGACTATTCTTTCCCGGACTCGAACCCCATCATCACGGTCAACTCGACTAGTCTAGCAACTTAGACGGCAAGCTACTAGGCAAGCCATCCACACAGAGGTAAGCGGTAGCTTGAAAAGGAAGCCATCAGTGACGTCATACTGCTCCATAGCGTTGGTTATACAGAGGAAATGCAGCCATAATAGCTCTGGCTAAATAATTCATGCTTCCCAGAAATGAACACGGGGGTATGTTTTCACAATGAGCCTCTGTTGGAATATATAGTATGTATAGTTACATCAATGAAAAGTCTGCATAAAGATAGCTGTACAAGTGTGTGTGCGTCTGTGTGTGTGTGGAAGATCCACTGCCAAACCCCTGCGGGCCCTACAGGGACCTGGTATTGTCCTTCTTCCAAATCCCATCTGCACCTTTCCTGTGAGCGCTTCTCACCGTGCTACAATTACACATGACACATTTAATCACATCACACAGTGTCGTCCTGGGACCGTCTCTCATGGATCTGTGTTTACTCTTGAGGTCAAACCTGACCTGCTGACGGCTACTCTATCTGTCCTGAAAGGACGGTGGCTTTTTTATCACAAGGTAACGGCGTGGTGAGAGGTATTAACCACCCCGAGATCAGATAACCAGACGAGGAAATACTGTATATATAATACACTATAATGGATATGGATATGTAAGCTATAGGGCAAACAGAACAGCTCAACACTGACTGAAATGCCATTAATGAATATATTTTTAATAATGATTGCTACTATTTTATTAAATCTATTGAATATTTAATTGTACTCTATTATCATTTGCTGTATTCTACTCTGTTCGACTCTGTTTTACTATTTTACTTCCTCATTCTGTTATATTTTAATCTTATTATGACATACTTCTGTTCAATTTTAATATCGTATGATATATATTATGTGGTCATGTGATTTTTGTTTATTTCTATGCCAGACTTCATTGCTTTTTATTCATTTTTAGGTTCCTCCATTCATTCTTTTCGGCTTAGTCCCTTTATCCAACAGGGGTCACCACTGCGGAATGAACTGCCAACTTTTCCAGCATGTGTTTTACGCAGCGGATGCCCTTCCAGCTGCAATCTATCAATGGGAGACATCCATACACACTCATTCACACACATACACTATGGACAATTTATGGACAAAAAAAGCAAAAGCACTTGCATCTAATAGTTTGGTTTTACTATTAGAGATTGTTATAGGTTAATTTAAAATATAAGAGATAAATATGCATCATGATGCACTGGGAAAACTGTATTTAATTTTCTCCAACAACAAAAATACTGCCTTAACAAGACATTATTATTATTATTATTATTATTATTATTATTATTATTATTATTAGTGTTATTTATTTATTATTAATATCATTATTACTATTATTATTATTATTAATATTATAACAATAAAACTACTACTAATAATAATAATAATAACAAAAATAACAAAAAAATTATTATTATAACACAAATAATAACAATAATAATAATAATAATAATTATTATTATTATTATTATTTATTTATTTATTTATTTATTTATTTATTTATTTATTTATTTATTTATTTTTATTATTATTATTATAATTTTTATTATTAATATTATTTTTTTATTATTATTTTTATTATTTTTAATATTAATATTATTACAATAAAACTACTACTACTGATAATAATAACAACAATAACACTAATAATTATAATTATTATTATTATAACTACACAAATAATAATTCATTCATTCATTTTCTTTTCAGCTTAGTCCCTTTATTAATCCGGGGTCGCCACACCGGAATGAACCGTCAACTTATTTTCTCATTTCATACACTTCTTTAATAAATGACATCCACTCTAATTTTACTCAATTTCATTGCTGTACATTAATTCAGTTCTGCATTGCTTATTCTATTCTGTCCAGCCGAGCTTCTGTTCTACGCTCATTTGATACTTCAATATTCGCATTATAATTCTATACCACTTTATTCCATTTAGTTCTGTTCTATTATGTTTTATTATTTATTTTTGTGATACTTCCGTTTTCTCTTAATTAAATGACTCTGTTTCATTTTCCTATCCTAATGCATTTTCTATTCAGTTCCACTCCAGTTTAACTCTATTGCTGTGCATTAATTCATTCTGTATTCTGTACTCTACTGTAATTTGACACTTCAGTATTCACATTGTAATTCTATAACACTCTATTTTGTTCTAGTATTTTCTATTCTTTATTAGCTAATTATTAATTATTCTATTTGAAGCTTTCTGTTTATGTGATGCTTCCGTTTTCTCTTTATAAATGACTCTATTTTATTTTCCTCTGCTAATACATTTTCTATTCAGTTCCACTAATCCGTTATACTCCATTGCATTCTATTGTGCTTCTATTTTCCTCTTCTCTTCTATTCCGCCGTGTTCCATTATGCAGCCTTTTTTCCTTCATATTGTATATTTTTTTTACTCTATTTAAATAGTAAAGTCGTCCTCTTGTGTAACTGGGAATTATTTGCGGCACCATCCTTGTAACACATCACACGCGGCTTCTGTCAAACCCGTGGAAAATTAATAGCCGAGAGAGATGACATGCTGAAAGGAGAAAGGACACATCGCAGATTCAGAGGAGAAGAGACTTCCAGATGCCATAAGACTGTCAGATTAAGCGAACATGTGCCAGTCGATCTCGCTACACAGTGACCAGCGTCACCTCCGAGGCGAAACTATTAAGTCCAACATTCCCCGTCTAAGTGTTTATCGGAGAAGGCCGACTTACATGTCCTCTGGAGCAGATATTGAAACTGATTGGACAATGGCGGAATACCAGACGGGTGTAGCACAAGGCCGACCCCGGCAAATAGGAAGAAAAAATCTTAATCTGCAACACAATGGTGCGCTCTTGAAACCCTATCATTTTCACTTCCTGTGAGTCGGCCGTCTGACTGTGAATGAAGTCAAAGGAGTGGATAGTGTCGAAAATTGGATCACAGCTAACATTCGTTCATTTTTATCAGCAGCTGCCAAAGGTCATCTGGCATAATAGCTGATGAATTTAAACCCCACGGATTTCATTTGCAATTTTCAATTTAGCAAGGCCTCCGAACCCCGCGGCGATAAGGGTTTCCACCTATCGTGGCCTGTCACAAACATCAAGGATCGTTGTGAACCCACAGGAAAAAAAAAGGAGTGAGGAAGATAAGGCCAGGGGGAAGACGGGGATCGTATGGGAAAGTTGGGGGGCTCCCCACATGGTTAAGTTCAGCAAATGTCATTTCTGACAAGGAGACCCACAGAGCGACGAATAAACTATTCCTCCGCAGTCGTCTGACAGTACGTCTTGTTTAGGGGAGCCACCGATCCTATGTGAGATGGTCCATTAGCTTGGCATATATTTGTTGTGACATCATAAAACCCTAAATACATTTGTTAGACCTCAAATAATGGATTTCCCACAATTCTTTCTGCCTCGGTAACCCTTAATCACTATTCTTAATATGCCACATCCCCGGTATGATGCATTATTACCCCGTTCAGGCAGCTTTGGAAGGGCATCCAAAAAAAAAAAAAAAAAAGAAAAAAAAGTGGCTCCATCAAATAAAATTTTTATTCAATTCAAGTTAAAATTTCTCAACTTGAATTAGAATTTTTTATTGAGAATTTAAATTTCTTTTTTGAATTTGAATTCATTTTAAATTTGAATTTCTTAAATTTGAATTTCTTAATTTGAATTTGAATTTCTTGTTTTGAATTTATTTTGAAATAAATATCTTATTTTAAATTTGAATATCTTATTTTGAATGTAAATTTCTTATTTCTTATTTTGAATTTGAATTTATTTTGAATTTGAATATCTTATTTTGAATTTATTTTGAATTTTAATATCTTATTTTTATTATAAATTTCTTATTTCTTATTTTGAATTTGAATTTATTTTGAATTTGAATATCTTATTTTGAATTTATTTTGAATTTGAATATCTTATTTTGAATTTATTTTGAATTTTAATATCTTATTTTTAATATAAATTTCTTATTTTAAAATTGAATATCTTATTTAAAATGTAAATTTCTTATTTCTTATTTTGAATTTGAATTTATTTTGTATTTCTTATTTTGAATTTATTTTGAATTTCTTATTTTTAATTTATTTTGAATTTGAATATCTTATTTTGAATTTGAATTTCTTAATTTGAATTTGAATTTCTTATTTTGAATTTGAATTTCTTAGTTTGAATTTCTATTTCTTGTTTTGAATTTATTTGGGGTTATGGAAAAGTTGGGGGCTCCCCGCATGGTTAAGTTTAGCAAACGTCATTTCTGACAAGGAGACCTGTGGAGCGATGGATAAACTATTCCTTCGCAGTCATCTGACAGTATGTTTTATTTAGGGGAGCCACCGATCCCATGTGAGATGGTCATAAAACCCTAAATACATTTGTTAGACCTCAAATAATGGATTTCCAACAATTCTTTCAGCCTCTGTAACCCTTAATCACCATCGCATGCCCATTCTTAATATGTCACATCTCCAGTATGATCCATTATTACCCAGTTCAGGCAGCTTTGGAAGGGCATCCAAAAAAAAACGGCTCCATCAAATTCAATTTCAGTTCAATTCAAGTTAAAATGTCTTTACTTGAATTACAATTTTTTATTGTGAATTTGAATTGCTTAATTTGAATTTCTTGAATTTGAATTTGAATTGCTTATTTTGAATTTAAATTTATTTTGAGCTTGAATTTCTTAATTTGAATTTCTTATTTTGATTTTCTCATTTTGATCTTGAATTTCTTAATTTGAATTTCTTTTTTAAATTTGAATTTTTTATTTTGACTTTTATTTTGAATTTATTCATTTGAATTTCTATTTCTTGTTTTGAATTTGAATTTCTTTGGGATCGTATGGGAAAGTTGGGGGGCTCCCCACATGGTTAAGTTCAGCAAATGTCATTTCTGACAAGGAGACCCACAGAGCGACGAATGAACTATTCCTCCGCAGTCGTCTGACAGTACGTCTTGTTTAGGGGAGCCACCGATCCCATGTGAGATGGTCCATTAGCTGGGCATATATTTGTTGTGACATCATAAAACCCTAAATACATTTGTTAGACCTCAAATAATGGATTTCCCACAATTCTTTCTGCCTCGGTAACCCTTAATCACCATTCTTAATATGTCACATCCCCGGTATGATGCATTATTACCCCGTTCAGGCAGCTTTGGAAGGGCATCCAAAAAAAGACGGCTCCATCAAATTCAATTTAGCGCTGGTTAGGAACAGCTGACTGTCATAGAAATAAGGCAGCGATCCGACAGGAGGTCGGGATGAATGGGAAGAGGCTCTCGAAGACACTTGGCAAGCCCTCCTGCGCCAGAGAAGGAATGGAAATCACAGTGAACAGCTGTGACTAATACCATCTTGTAAGTGCTAGCCCCAAAGAAAACGTAGAGTGCTTCAGAACAATTCGCCCAGAGCGGGGAGAGGGGGGGGAGAGGAGATTTTCCCCTCAAAAGCTAAACGACGGGCTGTGTCTTAACGGTAGGAGGTGTTCGATAATAGGCCTGATTGAGGCGTGCTTTGGATTTAACGGCAAATAAATTGCTCTGCAAAATAAATGAGCGCTTGCATGTTTGGTGACTGGATAGATGGATGACGACACGAGCTTGTTATCGAAGAGGAACTAGTCCTAATATATCTTCATTAGGCTCATACAATGCTGAAATGCACTTAGTGATGTTTTAGACCACGCGAGGCCATTAATGCGATGCTCATCGCTTTCATTATTCATGAAATAAAACCAAAGGAAGGCGCTTGCGTATAAAGATATCAAGGCCTCAGAGTGGGGAAAAAAAGGTCTGGGTGAAGATCATGCAAATCCATTTGTTTCCGATGGCTGGTTGAGTAAAAGACTACACAGCGTGCACGAAGGTGTGTGTGTGTGTGTGTATCCTCAGAGAATGCCTCGTCTTCCACAGCCAGGAACAATGCAGATGGATGCAGCGGGACTCTGGGACGCATGACAAGTGTCTTCATCCTGCATTAATTGCTCAAATTGAAGCAGTGCCACATCTCTCCAAACTAGACGTTGCTGTGAGTTCCCTTTGATATGATAATGGCATGCTTCTTAGCGAAGGGAAATGCAAATTGCAGGCGGTAATTTGGTGGCATGCACCTGCCGACACGGCACTCTCTCTCTCGCGCGCTCTCGCCACGGCAGCGGCTTCATCCACGCACACAAAAGCGGCCCACTGGTGAAATTACGCTCGCGTGGCCCGCGTTACCGACAGATGCTCCCCTCTGTAGCCATTGTGTTCCCGCTCTGATAGAAGCTGACAGTAGAGCACACATAGGTTTAGCGGCATGCTAATAATCAGTCAACATTTTGCCTGGATAATTCTCGCATTTAAATGCATCCCGAAAGGAGGCACAATAACATTTGAGCCGTCAGATCAAAAAAAGGAAGAGTGCCGGATGATAAACACATCAGTGTTTTTAAGCGCTCGTCTTGCCATTTTCAAATCTGGCCTTTTGCTGAAAGAAAAACGGCCGAGCGGTTCAGCTGTGATCAGTCCAGGTTTGTACAAGGTCAAGTCATGTTATAAACAACAACACTGCATTTAAATCCATCCAGCTTAGATTCATTAATGTCAACATGAAGCAACATTGAGCTTTTTTGGGGGGGTCAATGAAAGCATCCCTCATGAAGTACAGTAAATCTTTTTGAAACCTATGGAGCTTATAATACGCCAAAACAATCTGAATTTAAATTGTGTTCATTTGAGTTATTGACAATTGTAATTTAATATATCTGACTTTTTATAAATCATTAAAATTGTTTTGAATTTGAATTTCTTAATTTGAATTTTTTATTTTGAATTAGGATTTTTTATTTTGAATTAGAATTTTTTATTTTGAATTAGAATTTTTTTATTTTGAATTTCTTATTTTGAATTAGAATTTTTTATTTTGAATTTCTTATTTTGAATTTGAATTTCTAATTTTGAATTTGAATGTTTTTTATTTTGAATTTCCTATTTTGAATTTCTTATTTTGAATTTCTTAATTTGAATTTTTTTTATTTTGAATTTCTCATTTTTAATTTCTTAATTAGAATTTCTTATTTTTAATTAGATTTATTTATTTAGAATTCCTTATTTTGAATTAGATTTTTTTTTCAATTTCTTATTTTGAATTTGAATTTCTTATTTTGAATTTCTTATTTAAAATTTCTTATTTTGAATTTCTTATTTAAAATTTCTTATTTTGAATTTCTTATTTTGAATTTCTTATTTTGAATTTCTTATTTTAAATTTCTTATTTTGAATTTCTTATTTTGAATTTCTTATTTTGAATTTCTTATTTTAAATTTCTTATTTGGAATTTCTTATTTTAATTTTCTTATTCTGAATTTCTTATTTTAAATTTCTTATTTTGAATTTCTTATTTTAAACTTCTTATTTTGAATTTCTTATTTTAAATTTCTTATTTTGAATTTCTTATTTTAAATTTCTTATTTTGAATTTCTTATTTTAAACTTCTTATTTTGAATTTCTTATTTTAAATTTCTTATTTTGAATTTGAATTTCTTATTTTTTGTAATGAGGGGTCAGACGAAGCGGGATCCATTTGCAGCGTTTTTATTGAAGGTGACACAAGTAGACACGCAGGTATACGGGTTTCACTGCAAAGATGGGTAAATAACAGCACTCACTCAAAGTCAGGTCACAAGCAAGTTTGTAGGCAGGCAGCAGGAATGCATAGACGAGAAAACAGGCTAGGATCTGGGCAGGCAGCATAGAATCACAGGTACACAATCGGTCCGGGTCGGCAACAGAAATCAGTCAGAGAATGCAGAAAACGCTTGGAATTGAATGCTGAGCAAAACAAGACTTCGCACTGAATGACTTGGGCTTATAAGTGTGAGTGTATTGGTTTCAGCTGGACAGTAATCATAGTACCGCAGGGTCTTGTGGGTATTGGAGTTCATGTGCTTTCAGTAGTCGGGTGAGCGGGACCTCTGCTGGTTGGTAAGAGGATTAACTGGGACCAAGTCTGTGACAATTTTGAATTTCTTAATTTGAATATCTTATTTTGAATTTGAATTTCTTAATTTGAATTTAAATTTAATATCTTGAATATTGAACATCTGAAATTCAAGACTGAATATTTCAAGCCAGAACTTTTTATACACGTATTTTCAAACTTCAGTTTTTTTTGGTTCTGAATTCCCAGACTGCAGATATGCAGTTTGTAAAAATACAGTTTCAAGTTTTCAAGATAAAGAAATTCAGAACATCAAATTCAATACTCTAAAATACCAGAAATTCAGATCATGAAATTCATAATCAGCAGAAAGTTGGTCAGGGGTCATCAACAGGGAGGAGTAGACGATACATTTCAGATGTTCAATATTCAAATGATAAAATTCAAATCCAAATTAAGAAATTTATATTCAAAAAAATTTTAATGGCAAATAAAAAATTCTGATTTATTAAATTACAATTGTCAATAATTCAAATGAACACAATTCAAATTCAGATTGTTTTGGCATGTTATTAGCTCCATAGAACTCTACATTAAGAGGTTGGTTTATGTTGTAATGTTTGTTCCATTAGCAAGATGCATTTAAATATACAAAAATGCAACAAAAAATATAAATAATGATGAAATTAAGTGTTTTTTTGGGGGTGGGGGGGGGGTGGGGGGGGTATGCTGTTGTATTTTTAACTGTCTGTATTTTGCACTGTCGTTGTATTTGCCCTGTCTGGAGCGAGCACCTAAGCTTTTCACTCATCATAGCACACGTGCTGCTGATGATGTGACAATAAAAGTGATTTAATTTGATTTGATTTACACTCAAATCACGCTCATATAAGGTGTGATGCACAACTACTCATGTACAGTTGAAGTCCCCCTGAATTATCCGCCCCCCTGTTTATTTTTTTCCCCAATTATTGTTTAACGGAGGGCAGATTTTTCTTCAACACATTTCTAAACATAATAGTGTTAATAACTCATCTCTAATAACTGATTTATTTTATCTTTGCCATGATGACAGTAAATAATATTTGACTAGATATTCTTCAAGACACTTCTATACAGCTTAAAGTGACATTTAAAGGCTTAACTAGGTTAATTAGGTTAAGGTTAGGGTAATTAGGCAAGTTATTGTATAACGATGGTTTGTTCACTATCAGGAAAAATATATAGCTTAAAGGGGCAAATAATATTGACCTTAAACTGGTGTTTAAAATATTAATAACTGCTTTAATTGTAGCTAAAATTAAACAAATAAGACTTTTTCCAGAAGAAAAAATATTATCAGACATACTGTGAACATTTCTTGAATCTGTTAAACATCATTTGGGAAATATTTAAAAAAGAATAAAAAAATCAAAGGGGGGCGAATAATTCTGGCTGTAACTTTATATAAAAATATGAAAAAAAAAAGCTGAATATGTACATGCCTTAAACGTCGACATGCACTGCATGACTTTGATCTGTTGACAATATTCAAGGAACAATAATAAAAGACATGAGCAAAACTATTTAGGTAAAGTTTTTATCAAAAACAGAAAATCTATGATATCTGGAGCTGTTTCACCTCGGCCTTCAAAAATATTAAAATGAATTATAATTGCGTGGTACATACAAGAGCGACTATTGACTGAATGGAGCGGTAATCGAATTCAGTCCCCCTTGATGTGCTCGCAGTAGCCTTGAAAAACACCTGTAACCATAGCGATGATGGATAAGGTATATATACTTGGCTGTATACCGCTATAGTAAGGCACATATCCAGATTTTTCCATCAGAATGGCTCAGCTGGGCCAAACATTTTTCATTTCCATTCGCTTAAGTGTACTTCATTTAATTTGGTGATTGAATTATTTAATTGCTTGTTTTACATTTCAGGTGTTGACTTTGGATATGCAATGCATTTTAGCAAACATCCGTGACCATCGACCACAAACCAGTCATGAGAGTAAATTGTTGATTTATACATCAGATGAAAGCTGAAGGGCTGCACGATGGCGCAGTGGGTAGCTCTCACAACAAGAAGGTCGGTGGTTTGAGCCTCGGCTGGGTCAGTTGTAGGGACGCAACGATTATAGTTTTTGGTTGTGCGATTATAGTGTGAGGAACAATCACGGTTTCACAGTTATTATGCATTCATTGATTTAAAAAATACTAGTTTCTTATATTTTAAAATGCTGTTTATAGCTGCTCAGTAACTAAATAATATTCATTCATTCATTTTCTTGTCGGCTTAGTTCCTTTATTAATCCGGGGTGGCCACAGCAGGATGAACCACCAACTCATCCAGCAAGTTTTTACGCAGCGGATGCCCTTCCAGCCGCAACCCATCCCTGGGAAACATCCACACACACATTCACACACACACACTACAGACAATTTAGCCTACCCAATTCACCTGCACTGCATGTGTTTGGACTGTGGGGGAAACCGGAGCACCCGGAGGAAACCCACGCGAATGCAGGGAGAACATGCAAACTCCACACAGAAACGCCAACTGAGCCGAGGTTCGAACCAGCGACCCAGCGACCTTCGCTGTGAGGCGACAGCAATACCTACTGCGCCACTGCCTCGCCCCCAAATAATATTGTACAACACAAAATAAAAATAACGAACAAACAATAGTCCATTTCTCTTTGGACTTAAAAATAAGTGAAAAAAAAGTCTGACATTTAAATAAGTAATATTTTACACTTAAGATAAATTTGAAAAAATAAATAAATAATACATAAATAAATAAATAAATAAGATAAGATGTTTTTTTTTTGTTTGTTTGTTTGTTTTTTAGCATAGTATTAATTTCTTGCAACTTTTGTTTACTGTTTGCTAGGCTGACTTGACCAATCTTCTGTTTTTGCTTTAACATCTATTTTATCTTACAGGACACTGATGAGCTGATCATCAGAGCTTTCAGATGTTGCAGTGGCCCTCCTCACAGTCGTCAAACATAGTGACACAAGTCCAGTTTACCGTCAACCTATGAAAAACTCATCGAGAGTGAGATTGCAGGCAGCCTCTTCAGATCTGCTGATGCCTTCCTGGTAATATTTGGACTGATCTATGCACTACACCTCAACTCTCCCAGGGGACTGACCAACACTTTTATTTAAAAGATTTTACTTTGTCTTGACGAGGGTGAACTGTCACCTGAGTTACAGAGCCTCAAAAATAATTTGATGCGATTGTAGAAATTGATTGGAAAAATGATTAAGGCCTGGCAGTTCCTCAGTAGTTCAATGTAGTTTGTTTTTGTGAAAATACTGGTTGAAAAGGTTTTTGCATTTTTCCCCACAATGTGCATTTATTGTTATTTGTCATTAATACAGCTCTTGTCCTTAAGAGTTGTTGAGTACAGCTGGGTAGTACTTGGTAACCATACAGGTAATTTAGTTTTAAATAGTTCATGTTTTTGTAAAGCTTCATGCAAGTTCGTGAATTTGTGATGTCAGAGGTGTGGTCTTAAATCTGCCTTTCAGGTTTTATCCTTTTAAATTAACACTGCAGTGTCAAATTTACACTGAAAAAAGTGTTGCATGCAAAACTGTTGCAAGCGATTTATTTGTGTTGAATTTAAACATTCATTCATTCATTTTCTTGTCGGCTCAGTCCCTTTATTAATCCGGGGTTGCCACAGCGGAATGAACCGCCAACTTATCCAGCAAGTTTTTACGCAGCGGATGTCGTTCCAGCCACAACCCATCTCTGGAAAATGAATTTAAACGAACAAATTAAATTTAATAAAGTTCAACTCAATTTGTTTGTTTAAATTCAGCCCAAATAAATTGTTTACAACCACTTAACGTAAAAAAAATTTAGTAAATCCAATGAAAAATCTTTGAATATTTTTTTTCAGTGTAGTTTTGAGGCTTCGATTTTTGAGCTTTAAATGTTTTGAGTTACTTGCACTTAAAACAAAAAGACAAAAATACTAATAAATATTGAGTTGATTCAACTTGAAAGTGGTTCTTTGTGTACTTTTTTGAGTAATGTTAACTTAATGCTATGAGAATGGGTAAGCAAAATTTTAAGTTACTGTAACTTAAAATATTTAAGTTGATTACATAAGTTTTAATATAGCTGTAATGAAAAGGCCTAAGTAGCATGTAATCAAAATATTTAAGTTTTGAAAACTTAAATTTTTTAAGTTCATGAACTTAAAGGGTCACGAAACACCAAAACACATTTTTTGAGCTGTTGATATAATAATAGTGTTTGAGCAGTGGTATATGTGTCCCACACTGCTAAAAACACTATTAGGACACCTATATTTCACTAAAAAGTGTAAATTGGTTGTTTTTGCGTTATTTCAAGTAAATTCGTACTTCCGGTTTGAAACGAATTTTTAAAGCTGCGTCACGGTCATGAGATAATAGCGTGTATTCCAGCGTGCAGACTGGACGCCTGTGCCAGAGTGTGTCTTATTACGTCTTACAGTGTGCTGCATTAATGCATGAGTAAGGCTTGGTTCAAACCAATCAGCACGCTCTATTGTGCAACTTCATTAATATTCATTACTGTCACCGTGTTTAGACGACAGAGACGCCACGTTGTGTTGGCAAAACAAGCGTGAAGTGTTGCTTTTATAGTTTGCTGCAGTGAAGTTTTGTTTTCATTTTCTCTCTGTGAGAGCTCAGCTGGAGTCACGTGTGGATTAACAGTGTACGCGACGCTCCACAACAATAACTTACATGTCTAAGGAGGATTATTGTTTACCTGAGAGCTGTTCTCATCTGCAAACGCTGAGATCCGGATTCGCTTGTAGTCTCCTCTTAATAAAGACGCGGCTCTAGTTGCTGGTGATTGTCCTGTCTCTACAGATTTGGTAAGTGAGCGACCAGTGCTCTTTGTTTATTCAGTTTGTATTTCATTCGTATCAAACAAACTATTGCACCGAGTGTAAACAAGTTAGCACTGACAGTTACAACCAAACTATAACCTTGTGTTGGATTTTGTGACCGGAATAACACACGCGGCTTTCTGACACTACCTGCCGTGTGCATCTAAGTTTCCGGGAAATGCTGAGTTTTTTTTTTTCTCTCATTCGCCGTAAGGTATCAAACATTGCATGAAAAATACACGCTTAGAGCAGTTCCTCGAATCAAATATCTCGTTTGTCGCGAGGGGCACGAATGAATTCCCTAAATGAAAGAGCCAAACTACAGTTAAAGTCCAACATTTAATAATTTGGCAAATAATTCGACTACAGATGTCCATGTAAACACAGTCACTTTGTCCCCGGTGTGTGTGTGTGTTTTGACTCTGAAGCTCAGCGCGCCCAAATAGACACTCCCACACCAAGCCTCTTTTCTTCCTCCGACACTCCCCCTTAAACAGAGCTGGACACGCCCACTTTTCTGACTTTTTCCAAAGTAGAGGTGTGAAAACACCCTGCTGAAACGAGGGGGTTTCATGGCCCTTTAACGAGTTACATCAAATGTTTTGAGTTCTGCTTACTTATTTGGGTTTACAGTGTATTATAAACTCCTTTACTTATTATTCTAATAACCATAATTACCAATTTTGGCTAACATCAAAAATATGCGCATGCAACACAAGACTCTTTTGTGCTCCATGGTGTCAGATATTGCTTGCATATGAGAGCGTGAACCTCAACAGTAAACAGCCCACCACCATCACCGGCAATATTTCAGTCTACCTGCAATATGAATTGCCGGAGTCTCAGTTGACCCGCTGTAACTCAAGACTTTGAGTCGAGTCTGGTTGATGAAGTAAGACTTTTGTGCTCTGATATCAATGCGGTGGTAACTCTCCTCCCCTTTGGCGGAAGATATCACGAGGGACGCCGTAAAAGGTTCCTCTGTCTGCCTCTGACTCACACCCGCCTGGGCACCAAACAAAAGCCTTGCTTCACCAGCGACCAGCCGATCCGCTCTAAACCTCAGCGGTCAGGAATGCTCTGGATCTGCGGAGCGTATGATGAGGAGCGTAAGGGATGACAGGGCATTTGGGCCAGTCGCTCACTAACAACTCTTCTCAGCTTGAGGCTGACATGTTTTTCCGCTTTTTTTCTGCCGCTGATGGCAGTGAGGTCACTATAAACTGAATTGGATGTGTTGATGGGAAGGAGACAAGTGGAACTTGCTGGAAACAGTGAGTCAGGGGATGTGCTCTTGTGCATCAGCCTCTAGTGACCTTACAACCGTACCCACATGAGAGCAGTTTGCGGCTTTCTTTACTTACAGCTGAGACGGACATGCAGTGCCATGTTCTATAGCAGAACCAATTCATGCAGCTATATTTTCACATTTTGCAAAGAAAATGTTAGAGGGGTTTGGATGGCAAGCCAGTATTTCTAGCTGTTCCCTTGGCTTTACTCTCTGGTTCCTTCAATATTATCTAGCTGCAGGCCCGCAGAGCCACACACATTTCAGGCACACACAATCCAGCACACAAGATCTAGGCAAACCATATGATGGATTTTAACGTTATTAACGTCTTCTCGGACATCGTCATAAATATAATTATATATATATATATATATATATATATATATATATATTGGTAATAAATATTGAACACAGTAAACAATAGTGTTTACTATTTCACAAATATTGCAATCAAGACAGGTGAATGAGGAGCGTTGTTTCCGATCACCATTCAACTCTATCAGATGACTATCATTATTATCTGACAGTGTAGTATAGCACAGGAATGGGCAAACTTGATCCTCGAGGGCCGGTGTCCCTGCAGAGTTTTGTTCCAACACTAGTCAAACACACCTGAACATGCTAATCAGTGTCTTTAAGATCACAAGAAATCTATAAGCAGGTGTTTTTGATTAGAGTTGGAGCTAAACTGTGCAGGACACCGGCCCTCCAGGACCGAGTTTGCCCACCCCTGGTATAGCAGATACTGAGTCAGTATAGCAGATACTCGTTTGCTGGCCTCGCTGAACAATCTAAATTGGACAGGTTTAATTTATATAATGGATTCATTTATAATGAAGGAAATAATAGCAAGTTAATAAAGGCAGTAATACATCTTTATATAATACAAATCTATTTTACATGTAATAAATGTATAACAATATATTAATATTCTACTCAAGCGATTATGGTATTTATTTGCTTAATTCTCTAATAACTTTTTTATTAATGATTTCCCATTTATAGTAAGCAATATATTGTTTTTAAACCATATAAGCACTGGTAATTTGTTGTAATTATAGTTGCAACAAATTTAGCATTACAAACAAATTAACTGTTAATAATTAATTAAGCATAATAATTATATATATACATACATATATATATATATATATATATATATATATATATATATATATATATATATATATAATTAATTAACAGTTGCTACAGTTTAGTAAAACATAGTTGTTTATAATCAGATACTCAAGATAAAATAAATAGATTAAGATAAAATAATATATAAACTATATTATATATTGTTTAAATGATGAACTATAGTAATTCATTTTAATGTGACACATTTTTGTTTGCTTTTTATATTTTACAACAAAGCGATTTTAACCAAGTATGATAATAAATATCCTGAACTACTTTATCACACTTAATCCTACAATTAGACGGTCTATTATGTTTTCTTTGTGAATGTAGACACATGAATTAAGTCATAAGTGTTTAACTGATTATTTTTATTTACATATTTTGAGTTCACTGTTTGACTGACTGACTGACTGACCGATCGACTGACCCACCCTCCTCCTTCCCTAAACCCAACCAATTTTGATTGACTCACCCACCGACTCCAGAAACAGAAAAGCCCTCATCCGACTTTTACCACGCTTTCAGATTTTACCACATTCTCACCATTATTTACTTGTTTATTTTATTCTTTGGATTCTGTTTTTCAATTATCTGCTTTCTGGAACCGTTTTACACGGCACTCAAATCCAGTTGTTGTGATCGACTCCTCTCTGTGTCTCAAGTACGCCAATGTATATAGCGAGCTAACGGGATAAACTGGTAACAGCGGGAAAGCTGTTCATACGGAGGTAAGTGGTCAGCTGGTAAGCGCGAAAAGGAATGCGGTCATACCGCCCCATAGCATTCATTTAAAAAATTTAATTTTTTTACCGCTGGCTACATTATTTGCGCTCTCCAGAAACGTATATAGGGCTACATTTTTAGAATAAGTCTATGTTGACATGTTATCGTTCATAATCTCCATCTATACAAACTATGGCACGCTACATGAATGTATTGGAGTCACTGTGTTTGGATTTAAAGGGTAAATATGACTTCATAAAATATGACGACAAAGATTTAAGATTAAGTCTAACATCTCAATAGAAGCTTCAAATGTAAATATGCCATAATATAAATTCACACTGAAAACCGTAATAAGTTTACTGAACTAAATTAATTGAGTAAACTCATTGCCTCATTTTAATTGAGTAATGGTGTCTCCCAAAACTTGCATATTTAAGTTTATTTAACTTGCGGTTTTGTAGACCAGGGGTTCTCTAAGTGGGGGTCGGGACCCCTCGAGGGGTCGCGGGACAATGAAGGGGGGGTCGCATGGTGATTTAAAAAAATCTATTTATTATTATTAAATCATATAGGAATGGCCATATTTTATCCATAACCTACAGAAGAGGAAAAAATATAGTTGTTTATAATTACTATATAGTTACTATAGTAGCTTATAGTTACTAGTTCTACTGGATTGCGACCACATTATAATTACATTGTATTAAAGACACAGCAATAGCGTCAGACGAAGCAGATTGATTTTATAACACCAGGTTAAAGTTTCTGGCCCATTTACCGCACTGACATTAAACGAAGAATATCCATGGGTGTATTTGTGTGTGTGTGTGTGTGACATTGCATGCAAGGTTTCTGTATTCATAACCAGGATATTGGGGGTCGCGAGTCACTGGCATCGTCATATTGGGGGTCGCAGGCTGAAAAGTTTGGGAATCCCTGTTGTAGACAATACTTAAATTGTTCAGTTCACCAAACAGTACTATGTTTTGGGAGACTCCATTTCTCAAATGAATTGAGGCAACGAGTTTACTCAATTAATTTAATTCAGTCAACTTTTTCATGTGTGAGCATGTGTGTGTGTGTGTGTGTGTGTGTGTGTGTGTGTGTGTGTGTGTGTGTGTGTGTGTGTGTGTGTGTGTGTGTGTGTAATAATATACTATGAAAAAAATTCAAATAAAATTTTTAACAAAAACAAGTAGCCATTTATTCATATTATTATAAATAATAATACCTGAGGCCATTTGTTTTCTGATAAAAAAAAAAAATCCTTAAAGGTTGCACATTTTAGAATTTTACAGTCAAGACTACATTTGAAATTACATTTTTTTTTTTTTTTTTTTTACTGAGGATTAATTATGATTTTGAGCTCACTACGCTTGAAATCTTAAGTTTATGCATTTTCATGGTACATAAGTTAAATCAACTCATATTTTTAAGTGATAGTTTCAGTGTTCATTAAGTCAAGATGGAGTATAATCGAAATGAAAATATATCATTTATACAATATTCACTTATTATTACTTTTTTAACATAGATTCTCAACAGCAAATGAGCTCTTGTGTATTCATACAAATTGATGATGTCATCTCCTCATCTTGAAACCACGTACAAAATTTAACCTTTTGGGACTCATGGCTTGAATCACAGCTGTTGTCACAGTCTATTAATAGTGGGCGGGATTAATGTGGGATTATGTCATAATGAGTCCGGTTTCAGGAACGACTTGAGATAGAGTTGGTTCACCGCCACAACACATTTCTCAAACCAAAGCTAACAATGTGTGCCAGTGAGAAGTCTAAAGAGCGAACCCTCTCCAACAGAGCCCGGATGAATATTAATGAGTGCAGAACTGTGTCATGGGTCACTCCAGTGCTTCGCATATACTCAGATTATTATCTGAGCTGCTGCACACTGCCCTCTATGGCCTCATTAGAGAAATGTTTGTCTCACAAGCAAAGGAGATCTACAAACGGGCCTTTGTTTTGACTGAGTTTCATACTTTTATGTTGGTGACTTTGACCCAAAATAACCCAGTATATACTTTACGTCCATCTATGCTGTTTAAAAGGCATTGTGAGTAAAGAAAGCTCAGTAAGACATGCCCAAAACAAGGTAAATAACTAAATATTGATGAGTCATACTGCATTAAACAGCTTATTGTCCAATCATGCAGTTCTAGAATTAGAATAGCCATCATATAACTTATCACTAAACCAAGACACCTAATAAAATAATTAAAGAATAAAAAGTTATGAACAGTCAGATTAGACAACGCAATCTCACGGCAATTCGTAACTTTTTGATTTAGTGGCTAATTAGTATGAATTTGTTCGATCTAATTCGTACAATTTAGTACGATTTGCTCATCCCCCAATGACGGTTGGGTTTAGGGGTGGGGTCAGGTGCCACGCCTCCTTTTTAAAATCGTACAATTTCGTACGACTAAACGAATTAGCCGCTAAACTGGCAAAACTTAAAACACTTACGTTTTCTCGTGAGATCAGGCTGGATTAGACATATCAATCATATCAGCATAAACAAAATTACAGAGGACAATATTAACCCTTATAGGGCTGCACATCAACAATATTCTTCTGTGGCATGGTGCTACCAAATGTTAACATCTACAAATAAACCTGAGACCACCTGTCATAATTCCCAGCCATAAGCTTGATATTGGCCAAATGATAATTCTGAAATGCTGTTGAACACCTACGCTGATCTTCTCCTCATCAGAGCAGTGGCATTATGGGAGGTTCCTGCATGAGCTATCTTTAAAACTGACGAATAAATAAAGGCCCTGGACAACAGGTTTAGTTTACAGTCCATTGAACAGTAACCAGGATGACAGCACAAGGCCTAATCCTAGATCGGTGGGTCTCAACCATGTACTTGGAGCGCCCCCGAAACACTCCTTAGTCAAACCCACCTGATTCAACAGATACGCTCATTAGCTGAGACTCCAGGACCTGAAATGGTTGTGTTGAATGGTTGAGATGAAGGAGACATGAAAAATGTGCAACATAATGGTTGAGAACCACTGTCCTAGATTAAACCTGTAACCCTACAACCTACAGTAAATTCACAAAATTGAAAGCCCTTATTTTGCTATCTCTATTCCTTAGGCCTCACTAAAACCCCTAACTACAAACTAAATTCACAAGGTGCTCGCCCAGAGGAAACCCCTAAAGCCTGGTTTGTACTTCTGCGTCAAGTGACCGGCGTAACTCACGGCGCAGGCAACGTGCGCAGCTGTGCATTTACACTTCTGCGCGCTGTCTCTGTTGGTCTGCATTAACACTTCCGAAACGCTAGTGGGCAGTGAGGTGTAAATGTTCCTCTGTGTCGAGTTTCTTCGCTTCTGTTTTGCTTTTCTGAACACTTCCTGGATGTACAAGTGACTCAAACTCGCTCATTTTGAGGCAGGAACCGGCGGACGTGCAACAATTTTAACCATGAGGTAAACACAGAACAAAACTTTGCAACCTAAATTCACAAGGTTTTAGCCCAGACACATGTCTATAGGCCTTATCTCAGTCACAGAACCTAAATATGCAACCTAAATTCACAAGGCCTCTTCTCAGATGAAACCCCTAATTACAACCTAAATTTATATGGTCCTAACATGGACCCCTAACTCAAGATAAAACCCTTAACTCTGCAACCGAAATTTACTCTGCATCATCCAGGAAGAAACCTCTAAAGCCTCAAAGGTTTTAGCCCAGCCAAATTTCTGAAGGCTTTATCCCAGTCCTAAAGATACAACAAGGCCTATTCCCAGATGGAACCCCTAACAACAACCTAAATTTATATAGTCCCCTAACTCAAAAAAAAAACCCTTACTCTACAACCTAAATTCATTAGGCCACATCCAAAAAGAAACCTCAGACTCTACAACCTAAACTTACTAGCCCTCATCCAGGAAGAAACATCTAAATCTACACAAGGTTTTAGCCCAGAAAAAAATCTGAAGGCCTTATCCCAGTCACAGCAAGTAAAGATGCAAACTAAATTCATGAAACCTCAAACTCTACAACCTAAATTCACTAAGCCTCATCCAAGAAGAAGCTCAAACTCTACAACCTAAAATCATTAGGCCTCATCCAGGAAGAAACATCTAAATCTGCTACCAAAATTCACTAGGCATCATTCAAGAAGAAACCTCAAACTCTACAACCTAAATTCATTAGGCCTCATCCAGGAAGAAACCTTAAACTCTGCTACCTAAATGCACTAGATTTTAGCCCAAACACATTTCTGAAGGCCTTATCTCAGTCAAAGCACCTAAAGACGCAACCTAAATTCACGAGGCCTCTTCCCAGATGAAACCCTAACTGTGACCTAAATTCATATGGTACTAACATGGACCCCTAACTCCAGATAAAACCCTTAACTCTGCAATCTAAATTTACTAGGCCTTATCCAGAAAGAAATCTCTTAAGGCTGATTTATATTTCTGCGTCAAACGCCGGCGTATGCTACGGTGCTGACGCATAGCCCTTCGCCGTGGCCGTGGCCGTCGCCGTCACTGACGTGCACCTCTCAAAAAATTTAACTACACGTTGCAACGACGCGTAGCATAAGCTCTGTGATTGGTCGGCTTGGTAGCGCTGATGAGTCCGGGCGGGACCGAGAGCCGCGCAAATGGCACGAGCGATTGTTTACAAGTATGGAGTCCCGTGAAGGAGCTCCGGATGGAAAGTTTTGTTCTGTGTTTACCTCATAGTTAAAGTTGTTGCACGTCCGCCGGTTCCTGCCTCAAAATGAGCGAGTTTGAGTCACTTGTACATCCAGGAAGTGTTCAGAATAGCAAAACAGAAGCGAAGAAAATTCGACACAGAGGAACATTTACACCTCACTGCCAACTAGCGTTTCGGAAGTGTTAATGCAGACCAACAGAAACAGCGCACAGAAGTGTAAATGCACAGCCACGCGCGTTGCCTGCGCCGTGGGTTACGCCGGTCACCTGACGCAGAAGTATAAATCAGGCTTAACTCTGCTACCTAAATTCACAAGGTTTTAGCCCAGACACATTTCTGAAGGCCTTATCCTTGCTCCCAAAGATGCAACCTAAATTCACGAGGCCTCTTCCCAGATGAAACCCTAACTACGACCTAAATTCATTCGGTCCTAACATGGACCCCTTACTCAAGATAAAACCCTTAACTCTGCAACCTAAATTCACTAGGCCTTATCCAGAAAGAAACCTCTAACTCTGCTACCCAGGTTTGGGCTTTAGATTTTAGCCCAAACAAATCCTCTGTTCTGAAGTTCTGAAGGCCTTATCCTGAGGAAAATATCTAACACTTCAAGCTAAATTCATAATGCTCCATCCCAGATGAAACCCCTAAATTATTTATTACATCTAATTGTGTAAACATACGCCAAACACCAGAGCTGTCGGTTTCTAGACCTCATCTGACTTGCAAACCTAGCAACGGGCGACCGTTATTCTGGGGGCCACGGTGTGACATTCACTGAAGTCATGACAGGACTCAGACTTAATGGGCTGAGGGATGCGAGTTGGTAGCAGACTATCAAGGCTGGCATAGTGCCCGTCTCCTGCCCACATATGCGAGAGGGTCATTCCTGTCCCACTACTCTGAATGAAAGGACTCCTTTCACTTGACTGCAATGGCTGGCATGCTGCCCCTTTCAGAGCCTGAGCTGACAGTCACTTTGGACCAAACAAATTGGTGCATTCTCAGAATAATAATTAGTGCAGCCATGAACATACTATTGTTTCCCCCTGCATAATGAAGGAACTGCCTTCTGAGCACGTGATGACTAGATGTTGCCTTCCCTCAACTGAAAAAAAGACACTTGACTGGGGGTGGCGGTTAGAAAAACAGAAATCCGGCTACAATAACAAGTTGGAAAGTAGGTCTGATGTTAATGTTAGAGTTTTCATGTTTAAATACTTTTTATTGCCAATGCAGAAACATCTTGTGACTACAGCTTGTGATCTCTGGTTCTCATCGGAAACCTGTAGACTGATTTTCATATGAAGCACATTTTCGGTGGGAAGTCACAAGGGTGTGATGTTTACTCATGCTCCTTATAGCCCCTCTATAGAGCTGCACGATTCTGGCTAAAATGAGAATCGCGATTTGTTTGCCTAAAATAAAGATTAGGAATTTGTCAGGATTCTGTAGATGTAAAATAAAGGTTAATATGAGTGGGCTATTATTATTGTTATTCTCAAACACACAGGCTTTGTGTAGCTGTACTGTAGGTTAAAACGCTAAATGTTGTAGGGCTGCTCGATTTTGGAAAAAATCATAATCACGATTATTTTAGTCATAATTGTAATCACGATTATTCAAAACGATTGAAGTCGAAATTATTAGCGCTCCTGAGAATTTAGTTTTTTTTAAATAACTATTTCACAAAATATGTTAAAGAGAGCAATGAATTTTAACAGTATTTCCTCTAATATTTTTTTTCTTCCGGAGAAAGTCTTATTTGTTTTATTTTAGCTAGAATAAAAGCAGGTTTAACTATTTTGAAACCCATTTTAAGGTCAATATTATTAACCCCCTTAAGCAATATATATTTTTGATTGTCTGCAGAAGAATCTACTGTTATACAATGACTTGCCTAATTACTCTAATTAAGCCTTTGAGTTGCACTTTAATCTGAATGCTTGTATTTTGAAAAACATCTAGTTAAACGTTATGTGCTGTCATCATAGCAAAGAAAAAAAGAAATCAGTTTCTAGAAATGAGATATTAAAACTATTATGTTCAGAAATAAGGTTTTTTTTTTTTTAACTTCTTTCCATTAAACAGAAATTGGAGGAAAGGGTTGCTAATATTCAGGAAGGTTGCTAATTCTGACTTCAACTGTACAGTATATATACAGTTATTTTCCACCCTGCAAAGGAAAGAGAAATAAATACAATAGAATAAAAATATGAAACAAACTGTGATTTAAGCATCTTCACCCTAAGAAAAACACTTTAGCTACAAAAATCCTTCAGTCAAGAGCAGTCAGGAATTTTCTCGTTGTTTGATTAATGATAAAACAGGCGGCAGCATTTCGCACTGTCACTTCAATGGTTTCTCTTTCACGTGTCTTTTGATTCTCCACTCATTTGTTTATGACGCAAATGAGGGTTAATATGAATATCACTAATCACCGCGTTTTGACACCTATTTGACCATTAAAGCGCTCATGTTAAGATTATTTTAGATGTCTGCGCTCCTCTGCTCGTCTCAGTGTGCGAATGAGACCGAATGCTGACCGCGTGCTTATGTGTGTGCGCGTGTTGCACACACACCTAAGCACTCGGTCTTTCGCGCTTTTGGTATATGATGCAATAATCGTTTATCTCGATTAATGGTTTTTCATAATCGTTAGAAGCCATAATCGAAATCGAAATCGGATTTTCGATTAATTGCACAGCCCTAAAATGTTGTATAGAGTTGGAATGGTGGACTTGAACAGACTTTAGATTTGTCCTGGTCATGAATGCTGATGATAATTCTGATGTTGAATTATTGTGTTTGAGATATATGCTTACAATATGTCATTTTCTGCTTAAAATCTGTCCCTGACTTGTTTTTCTTGAATACAGAGGACTGGGTGGGTATTTTTGCATTTCGGCATTTTGGATAATTTTGGATAATTTTGGGGCTGGAATCAGTCAGCTACATCTGGCAACACTGTGTGCGCTTTCGGTTTCATTTTCACTGCTAAGAGTCAGTTACTGCGCGGCTCCCAAACGATTACTTTGTGCCACAAACTGAATGTTATTTACAACATTATTACCTGTTATTCACAGCCTATGCAGGTTCTGTTCACTAAAGTAGACTTCATTCAAAGGCGCGCGCGCGACCGCCCTCTCTGTGGTAACAGCTGACGGTCAGCTCACGTCACGTGTGCTTTTGCGATCGCAAATACATTACATGAAGACAGAAATGGCATTTTTGAGGTGAATTATTTCTTATAAATATAGCATGTGACTCCTTCAACACCATTAGGAGGTGTCCACGTTGCTGAGCAACGTATGTAAAACAATGTGAAGACTTGTGCGGCCGCCATTGCTTCTCTCCTGAACTTGAAAATATGATTGACAGAATCATAAAAATACTGGATTAAGATCGTGTAGGCCAGTGGTCCCCAACCACCCGGCCGCGGACCGGTACCGGTCCGTGGAACAATTGGTATCAGGCCACATAAGAAATCATAAATTATTTCTGTAGAAAATATTCCCCCGCGACTTGGTTTCTTCCACTCACCCCTGCCATCTCATGTGAAATGGACTATGCCAAAATCCACCACGGAGCGGGGAGAACGATCGCTAGAATATAACGTTAGCTCAGAGGTGGTTGTTGATAGTTTAAAGTTATAAAACAGGTATTATAGAGTCCAAATCAGCAGAGCATTTAAGGATTGTGCATATATGTGTGCGTGCATCGCTAAGTAAGTACTGAAAATCATTGCATATGTATCTATATGGAGTTTCACATAATCATACTCATTAGGGCTGTAACATGCCAATGCACACATTTAATTCGGCTATACGGTTGTATTATTGTTAATATGTTCGTCAGTTGAAATGTTTGGCACAGATGTTATGTATTTGATGCATATAAACCTTGATTGAAACAATCAGACCCTAATAGTGCGGTGAAAAAAAGTTTGGGGACCACTGGTGTAGGGGGTCGAATCGAGATTGCGATCTTTTTTCGATTAATTGTGCAACTCTACCCCTCTATCATACTAGAATACAAGAGATGAATGCTTATCCAATGTTTAGCTATTCTAACTGCACTAAGAACACTGCAACATCGAACAATCCTTTAAATTAGGAATTATATATCCTGCGAGACACGACATTCGTTTCTCTGCATGTCCACACATGTAGCGGAATGACAAGAAAGCTTGACTTGATTCGAATCAATCATGGATATGTTCCTCTATGAGTAATTGGCTTTTTTTTAGTTTTCAGGTTAGGGGTTTATTTATGATGCAAATTTGGTTGGCTATTTACATGGCAAATGGAAAACTTGTATTTTAAGAATTGATTTACAAAGTTTTGTTTCAAAGTGCAAGTTTTAAAAATTTTGAGAGATGGTAGTCCTCACTTAGGACGCACTCACGATAGGTATAACTGCCTTGAACTGTGCCAAAGTGCGACATGTTCAAACATGCCATGTACAGTTGAAGTCAGAATTATTAGCCCTCCTGAATTATTATCCCGCTATATATCTCCCCCCAATTTCTGTGTAACCGAGAGAACATTTCTAAACATAATAGTTTGAACAACTAATTTCTAATAACTGATTTGTTTTTATCTTTGATATGATGACATATGGGGCGAGGCAGTGGCGCAGTAGGCACAGCACGAAGGTCGCTGGGTCGCTGGTTCGAACCTCGGCTCAGTTGGCGTTTCTGAGGGGAGTTTGCATGTTCTCCCTGCCTTCGCGTGGGTTTCCTCCGGGTGCTCCGGTTTCCCCCACAGTCCATAGACATGCGGTACAGGTGAATTAAGTAGGCTAAATTGTCCGTAGTGTGTGTGAATGTGTGTGTGGATGTTTCCCAGAGATGGTTTGCGGCTGGAAGGGCATCCGCTGCGTAAAAACTTGCTGGATAAGTTGGCGGTTCATTCCGCTGTGGCGACCCCGGATTAATAAAGGGACTAAGCCGACAAGAAAATGAATGAATAAATGAATGATGACAGTACATAATATTTGACTAGATATTCTTCAAGATACTAGTATTCAGCTTAAAGTAACATTTAAAGGCTAACTAGGTTAATAAGGCAAGTTAGAGTAATTAGGCAAGTCCTTAAATAAGAGATGTGTTTGATTTATTATAAATCTATCAGAGATGTGTTTAGTCTATCATGGATAAGTGAATACTACAGCTGTAAGCAGTGTGTATCTACACTCGTTTCCTTGGCAATGCTCTTCCCTTTCTCTCTATCTCTCTCTCTTTCTATCCGAGACGCCTGGAGTTCTTGAACCCTGAGCACATTTCCCATCAGCCTTTGTGTTTCAGGACACACAAAAGAGAGCGAAATCAAATCAATCTCTCAAGAGCGGCCTTTACAAATCTGGATTTCTTCTGGGTGGCGAAAAGTATCTTCTCGCAAACACACTGCGGCGGTGTGTATGGATTATGAGGAAGGTGTATTTGATTGACACTGGCGTTTTTTTTTTTTTTTTATATCTCTAATCATTGGCCAACCATCATCGCCCGACATCACATCAGCCGTCATTTCTACCGCAGGAACTACTAGCCGGAGCAAATTGCATATTGGCCATTTTGAGGAGTCCCATGCGCTCTTTATTATCAGATGATAGGCTGAAGCACCGGGGTCCCTGAGGGGAAGGACAGAAGCAGCGGACGGGTCAATGAGATCTATATATCCACCGTTACAATGACATCCCTTCTTCAGCTGTGATTAACAATGCACTGTGGGATAGAGCTGAAGATTCTTGCTGGGCACCTATGGGGAAGTTGGCTGAGAGCTGCACAACGCCCCCATCTGGTGGAGAGAAGCACAGCACCAATGGAGAGTTTGAAGGGAAGGCTGTTTCATATGGGCTATTTTAGTTTTCATACTATATTCAACCGAATTGAGAGAGCACACTTAGAAATAAAGGTACAAAATCTTTCACTGCTTTCACACACTCTCGGAAATAAAGGTACGGGAGCTGTCACTGGGGCAGTACCTGTTTAAAGGGTACACATGTGTACCTGAAAGGTCCATAATGGTACCTCAAAGGTACTTTTTAGTCACATTTGGGTACGAATATGCACCTTTTAGGTACCACTGTGGACTATTTGGGAACAAATATGTATCTGTTAAAGAGGTACTGCCTCTGTGACAGCTCCCATACCTTTATTTCTAAGAGTACACTTTTCAAAAGGGACCCTTTTGTACCATACAGGTGGACATTAGTACCTTTAGGGTAGGCCTTTGTAACTTTAAGGTTCATTTTCCTGTTCACATGGTTAAAAAAATGGATATCCTGCCAGTAACTGAATCTGAAACCATTGAGGTAAAACTACTAGGCCACGACTTCCCCTTTAAAACTTGAATTTATTTAGTTAGGAATTATTTTAGAGCAAGACTCTTCATCATTGGTCCCAAAGAATGACTGTCCAGAAAACATACACTGAAAAAATATTTAAAGAGGATTTCTTGGATTTACTCAATTTTTTTTTACATTAAGTAGTTATATTAAGTAGTTATATTATTAGTATTTGGGCCAAATTTAAACAAACAAATTAAATTGAACATAATTAAACTTAATTTGTTTGTTTGAATTCAACACAAATAAGTTGTTTGCAACAGTTCTGCATGCAACACTTTTCAGTGTATTATCAAACTATCAAGCAAATGTTATGTAAAGTTAAAACCTTGTCATTTCATATTTAACATATTGCCATTCGGCTTCATTAATGCACCACATAAGGTTTTCTGTACAAGCAGATGGAAAATTGTCATTGTTGTAGTTCATTGGTTGTTTACTTTGAATTGTTATTATCTCTACTCTGACAACTTTAGATGTTAATAAGTTTAAGAAAGTCACTTTTATTTCACATTTTTAGTCGAAACTACATTGTCTACTATGTATGCTTGTCTACATACACTTGCCTTTAAAATTATGGTACAAGCTGTCATTCAAAATTTACATTTTTGTTTCTGACAGATCTGTACCAGGTACATATTTATGCCTAAGAAGTAGTAATGTGTACCTTATAGTACCTTTAAGGAACAAAAATGGCATGGAAATGTTAGTTTTGCAACTTGTTATTATTAATATGTACACTGTAAAAAAAAAAAACGTAACTTTGCGGTTTATTTCCGGCAGCTAGGGTGCCGAAAAAAAAAGTAAAATAACAGCCATTAAATTACATGAATTTACAGTAAAATAACAGATATTGAGTTACAGAAATTTACCAGAAATGTAAATTTAAGGAAATTTTCGTAATTTAATATCTGTTATTTTACGGTACATTTTTAAATATATAAAACTAAAGCGTTCAGTTTTTACACTTACAAAGCCCGTCATGTAAATAGCAAATTCGCTATGGCGCGACCCAACTGACTCTTCAAGGTAATGGGAGATGAGACTCTGATTGGTTTATGCTCAAAACACACATAACTCATTAAGAGAATAAGCTCAACCCTGTTAGACCATGCGCCGTGGCGCAGAGCTTTTTTTTCCATCCTTAAAATAGCAAAAGTAAATTCGGACACATGCTTAACGCTATTGCACCATGTGCTTTATGCCCCATTCACATGGTGTTTCAGCATCATTGCATAACAAAGGGCGTGTCTGAAGTTGGGGCTGCTATGACGCAATGATCATAGCAGCGTCAACCAATGAATTATTATTACGACAAATTAGTCAGCAATCAGCTACTGTCCGAGCTGGTGTATTTGCATACAGCGATCTGATTGGCTGACACTTCCGTCAGCGCTTGAGCTGAAAAGTTGAGCAAGTCCTAACTTCTGCAGCGAGCAACGCCTCTGAAGCAGCGCAGACGGATTCACAATGCAGTTCGGCAACGCCTAACGTCACCCATGCAAAGTGAATGGGAAGCGTTGACGCTGACATCCCATGCAAATGGGGCGTTAGACTTTGCGCCTAGATCGTTAAAATAGAGCCCACAGTCTTTTAGTAGATTCATTAAACGAGAGACTTGCTTTGTTTACTAATTACGTAGATCTAATTAAATTTGCATTGCAAACATTAAATAAAAGTTTAAAATGTATAATTCCATATTTTATATAATACGTTTTTAGTTATGACAAGCCTAAAATCATTCATTCATTCATTTTCTTGTCGGCTTAGTCCTTTTATTAATCCGGGGTCGCCACAGCAGAATGAACCGCCAACTTATCCAGCAAGTTTTTATGCAGTGGATGCCCTTCCAGCTGCAACCCATCTCTGGAAATAGCCTAAAATCATTCCACAGATTTTTTACAAAATTATCCACACAAATAGCAAATATGACTGCATATTCTGTCTGGCCCTACACATAATTAATAAAGTGATCTTAAATCTTTCATTCATTCATTTTCTTGTTGGCTTAGCCCCTTTATTACTTAGAGGTCGCCACAGCGGAATGAACTGCCAACTCATCCAGCATGTTTTACATGGCGGATGCCCTTCCAGCTGTAATTCAACACCGGGAAACACCCATACACACTCATTCACACACATCCATGCTTAGTAAATATACTTTCTCACATTTTTACTAAATGCTAAATATCATTCCATGATTATGATATTCACTATTGTGTAGATGCATATGATCTGACCTCAAATACTCCACTACATTATTCCTCTCCTTCCATGAAAAATAAAACGGAATTATCATAAAGTAGTGAGCTCTTAAACTCATTAAAGATGTTTTAAAACGAAAGCATCTCTGTTAATCAGCTTATAGCAAGTCAGTTGTTGCCAAAAGAAAGAGAGAAAGACTTCTTGCGCGACTCTTTCACACAGGAGCTTTTATAATGCTTTCACCGGCATCCACTAATTAGTGTCATTTGAGTCTGGCCTTGTTGTAACCTTACGATTTTTTCGCATCTATAGATTACGAGACTTCATAATGGACGCGAACGCAGCCTCCCGTCACACTCTATCAAGAGGTCTTTCACCAAACACGGCGACAAGACGGAAATTCAAGAGTTTACGGGGCAGAGATCAAAAATAAGTGTGTCGGTTTTGGGAGGTGGTGGTGGAGGGAGAGGGGGGGGGGGTGAAAATAATTTCACATTCTTTAATTTTCCCAGTAAAATGGACAGCCATTTGGGGTGGAATAATTGTTCGAAGCAAGGATTTTATCATTAATCCAGGAGGGCTGGCGGATCCGGGGTCACGCCGAGGGTTGATTAGGTACGAGGAGCACAAAGCTCTTCTCAGTCGATGCCATTGAAAAGAAGCAAGTCATTTAGATTCAGAATTGGTCCAAGGGCTGCCGAGCTCTCTCCATTACCCACCATTTTCAATTTCGGCCTCACAATAAACATCAGCTTTTTGCCCAGGAAATCAGAGCATTTGGTAATGTAGCGGAGGAGAGATCTGACACAACCTCCAGAAAGGAAAAATCCTTGAGACCGCACTCCTTTTTGACTTCTTCGTGTTCCCTGCCGCTTATTTATTTCTTTATTTATTTTCACGCTTAATAACGAGGTGCGAGAGGCCTTGACGTTTTAATACAGCACCTTTAAATCAAGGAGAAAAATAATAACGTAGATAAAACGAAAATCACTGGAGTATGTTTTAAAAACGAGAACAGAGTTGTGTCATACTTATATAAGTTTGCTTTAAAATTGGTGTAAAAGAAGTTCACTGGAGATGCATTTTAATAAAACCAAGAAGATAAGGTAAGGTAATTAGCAGAAATAAACTACTTCTTGCTCAATGGCTGAAGCTGTCTGTGCTATCTGGGGCTGCTTATTGATCATAAATGTATTGTTTTCACTTCTGCGCCATGGAAACACCAAGATTCATTCAGCAACTGTTTGATATGTGAATATAATTCAGTAAACAGAACGCTAGAACCGTATGAGCACCGGCAAGAGCTTTCATTTGAGCTATAACTTGTACATGTGTCATATGAAAAATATGAAAATGAACCAATGCTCAATACCCAGCTCAGGTATTCAAAATACTGTGTATTTAAGTGTAAATAACTTTTGTACAGTAGAATAAAAACCAAAGTGATGCATATGTGCATAAAATATAGATTCTACACTTTTAAACGAAACCACTTACGGGGGTCTGGTGCAATGCTAGCCCTTTAAATCTTAAAGCGAAAGTCGATCACGGACGTTTATTTTGCCACTAATTTTGCCATTTTTGCATTTTCTCTTTATGTGTATGCGTGTTTGGTGATATAGGTCTTAAATTTAATACTTAATGGTCTTAAAAGGTCCTAAATTTGACATTATGATATCTGTAGAAACCCTGTCAGTACACTTAGTGATCTCAAAGCATAGCTTCCCTGTTTTACCAACTAATGCAAGAAAGAGTAATCAGGAAACCTGTTTGAAAACAATCATTACAGTATAATGTTGCTGAATTTTGCTTCTTTTTTAACAGGGCAACCTATTTATTAGTCTTCGGGGACAAAAATAACACCATAAAATAACAACCTGCAGTGTCTCCATCAGCTCCTTCAGAAAGGCTAGGAAGATTCCAGGTTTTCTGAAGGCTAGGCTATTAGACTAGTCTCTCCCAGCGCTCCTGCGAGGCTCTCCAAATAAACAGTAATAGGCTCGAAGATGCCTTTCTGGGAATTAAGTACATTATGTGAGCCATTCTATAAACAGGATCAAATCAGCGGCCGGATACTCGGAGGCGAAGGAGGGAACTCATTTTCTCCGGCATTTTTCCCTGCTTGAGGATCTGAAGGGAAAAGTGACAGAGAAAAAACTGGGCTTAAATGAATATTATCAGCATGAAAACAAAGTGACTACCTGAACCAAATCCATTTTACACCCGGCACTTCAATAGAGTTCATCCATCAAAAAGAAAGGCTGAGCTGCTCTGTGGAAAATAAGCCTCCACTTCTGGTGGAAATGTGAATAGAGGATCCTGCGGACCACACTCAAACACACACACACACACACACACTTCCCCACTGAAGCTGAGATCAGACCCTGGGAATTACTTTCTTAATGAGAAACTTACAGATAGCAGATTAATAAAAATGAATGCCTTCTTCATAAAAGCACTGCAACTTATTACATGACACTCTTACTTTTTAATATAAAGCAGCGTGTTGGATATATTTGCAAGTAAAAAGAGACACGGTTTCCTTAATATATAGCGAAACGAATTGAAATAATGACTGTACATTTAGTAGGCGCCCTGTATTACGTGCGCATGATTAAATTTTGTATTTGTAATTGGCTTTATGGCATCCAAAAAGGTGGAAATCAATGCTAAATGTTGGATTAAACAAAGTAAATTAGAATTAGAATCTCATTCTGCTAGCTGTCAGAGCTGATATTGTCAGAATAAAGGTTGCCAGGTCTTCAAATCTAAATCATCCCATTTGTTAATTAAAAATACCCAAAAGCACAGTTAAAACTAAACCAACTGCATTGGGAAGAAGCGGGTTAAAGCTGTCGCCTCATAGCAAGAAGGTCGCTGGGTCGCTGGTTCGAACCTCGGCTCAGTTGGCGTTTCTGTGTGGAGTTTGCCTGTTCTCCCTGCCTTCGCGTGGGTTTCCTCCGGGTGCTCCGGTTTCCCCCACAGTCCAAAGACATGCGGTACAGGTGAATTGGGTAGGCCAAATTGTCTGTAGTGTATGAGTGTGTGTGTGTGTGGATGTGTGTGTGGATGAATATACACTGGTCCCTCGTTAATCGCGGGAGTTACAGTCTAAAAATAGCCTGCAATAGCCGAAATCCGTAAAGTAGTCCGCTTTATTTTTTACATTTATTATAGATGTTTTAAGGCTGTAAAACCCCTCACTACGGACTGGCGGACACCACCCTCTCTATTCTGCCGCCCTATGCGTGGATATAACTGAGGACGCGCGGGTGCAGAGGGGGGGAGGGAGGGAGGTGTCGTGGACACTGCACTCTTTATTCTGCCGCCCTATGCGTGGATATAACTGAGGACGCGCAAGTGCTGAGGGAGGGAGGGAGGTGTCGCGGATGCTGCGCTCTTTATTCTGCCACCGTATGCGTGGATATAACTGAGGACGCGCGGGTGCAGAGGGGGGGAGGGAGGGAGGTGTCGTGGACACTGCACTTTTTTTTCTGCTGCCCTATGCGTGGATATAACTGAGGACGCGCAAGTGCTGAGGGAGGGAGGGGGGAATCGCGGACGCTGCGCTCTTTATTCTGCCGCCCTATACGCGGAAATAACTGAGGACGCGCGGGTGTCGATGGAGTTGAAGCTGACGCCGCCGTCTCTATTCTATCGTCTATGCGCGAATATATCTGAGGACGCGGGTGGTGAGGGAGGTGTCGCGGACAAAACTGAGGACGCAGATGGTAAGGGAGGTGTCGCAGGCGGCCGCCTAGGTCGCCTCCATGGACCCGCCGGCCCTGGGTGTGGGCAAATGACTTTTTCCCAGGACACCAACAACAGGCACTAGGTCATAATCACGCCCCTTCAAGAGCAAGTTCCTGATTGGTTAACGCAGAGTGAATGTCTGCTGAAGTTTAGATTTTCCAACTCGAGCACTTCATGCATTAAGCTTGTCAATTGTGCAAAATGGTCAACTTGCGACGCTTCATTCACATTAATCATGTCATTCGCGCCGCCTCCTTCACCGCACTGCAGCAAGTCTATTCACATCTTTGCATTGACTTAACATGTAAATCACTCGTGCTTGATGCTTCATCCGCATCTGGTGTGAACAAACCATTAGGGCACGACTTCCCCTTTGAAACTTGAATTTACTTAGGTAGATTGTTTATAGCAAGACTCTTCTACATTGGCCCTGCAGAATGACTGTCCAACAGTATTTTATCAAACACACTTGTTTGTAAATGTTAAGTTAATTGTGATTTCATATTTAACATATTGCCATTCGGCTTCATTAATGCACCACATGAGGTTTTCTGTACAAGCAGACGGAAAATTGTTATCGTTGAGTTGTGATTGCAGCTTTGAAAGTCACTGCTGGATCTACACACACACATACACACACACACAAACTGACAGTACATGTTTAATAGATCCTCCATGTAATGACCAGTTGAGAGTCGCATCAAATGAAGTTAAACACCTCACCTCCAACTTAATGGAAAAGGCATGTTATTTAGGTTCGTATTGATCAAAACAGCTATCAAAAGACGTCAAGCGGTGAATTTGGTCAGAGTGGACGGCGGCGATGAATCAGTTTGGGCACGAAGAGCTAATCAACACTTCAAACTTGCTGCATGCTTGACCTTAAACTGTATCCACTTCCACCTCCAAGCCCACACAATTTGCTGTGAAAAGTTAAACCCCTGAATGGCGTCCTTCGAGAATAGAAGCTAGTCAGTGCTTCCACTCCACTGCCTCCAATTTACCAAAGGTGGTCAACTCTGCAGATAGTGTCACCATCTAAATTATTTGAGCTAGTCGGTTTGGGGAAACAGCAAATACCCTTTCCTTTTTCTAGGCCCGAGATATGAAATTAATTATTGGCTTGATTAAGGTGTAGGATGTTAAGGCTGATCTTGGGGGCACTTGGACGCCCCCAACAAAGAGGCGGTGATGGAGAAAGACGTGCACAAGCCATCACGGTCAGGCAATTTCCCAGAGGGAGTTAACCGTGGTCTGTGTTGGGATTTGGACGCATCACAAAGGCAGGCTTCTTTAAATAAGAGCCACTCTACCGTATCCTCCAACAGTCCTGGAGAGAAGATGTTGATTTTTAGCACAGCTTATACACCTCTTGCTTGTGTTATATGACACACATTTCACTTTCCGGATGATGAATAGGGCTTTTGAATGCTGTGGCTTTCAAACTTTTTTGGTTCGACTGATGGTCAGAATTGCGCCGATTTCTAGGAAGATTTGCAGTGAGAGGATTTATATTCACCAGCACAATTTGGCCCTTGAGTTTGACTTGAGTGGGTCATTAATGCATTGATGAGTACATAACAATTACCACATGAAGTCGGAGAGGAAAATTTAAAATTAAACCAACCCATCTTGTTTTAATTTGTATGTACTGTTTGAATAGGTGATAAGCAAACTCTTTGGAAGTACAACCAGGCCAAGTGAAGCTCTGGTATGAGACATTGTTTCTCCCTCCCCAGATGGGATATTAGGTAGACTTTGACCCCATTCCCACCCTAAACTATGCTTGCAATCCAATGGCCCTTCTTGAAATCCGCTAGTTAAGCCGTGACGTAACGGTGGCATATGAAATACTGTTTCCAGGTCCAAGCCGCTAGGCATTTGAATTGAGTAAATTTTCGTTTATGCCATCTTTTTTTAAGTCCTATCACACATTAAAGTGAATTTTAAATAAAATCATAGTGTTCACATCAGCCTCTGGATTTGCTGCATCACAGACATTAATATTTTAACAAATTATAAAAGACTAATCACTTTTTGGCCATCTGATATGAGGCATGGATATATATATATATATATATATATATATATATATATATATATATATATATATATATATATATATATATATATATATATACACACACACACATATATATATATATGTGTATATATATACATATACATATATATATATATATATATATATATATATATATATATATATATATATATATATATATATATATACACACACACACACACACACACACACATATATATATATATATATATATATATATATATATATGCTAACAGTTTATTTTGATTCAATAAGTTATGCTAAGCTAAAAGTGCTCCAGCCAGATCTGGAAATCAAATGAATAGATTAAAAAATGGTTTAACTATAGGTCACTTGTTCCCAGTACTGGTTTCTGGAAGGGCATCGGCTGCGTAACACATATGCTGGATAAGTTGAAGGTTCATTCCAATGTGGCAACCTCTGATTAATAAAAGGACTGAAAAAGAAAAAAAAAGAAAAAAAAGCTGAAAAAAGAATGAATGAATCAATGAACAAACGAATGAATGAATGAATGAATCAATCAATCAATCAATGAATGAATCAATGAACGAACGAACGAATGAATGAATGAATGAATCAATCAATCAATCAATCAATGAATCAATGAACGAACGAATGAATGAATGAATGAATAATTGAATGAATGAATCAATCAATCAATCAATCAATCAATCAATGAACGAACTAATGAATGAATGAATGAATGAATGAATGAATGAATCAATCAATCAATCAATGAACGAACGAACGAATGAATGAATAAATGAATGAATAATTGAATGAATGAATGAATCAATCAATCAATCAATGAATTAATGAATGAATGAACTAATGAATGAATGAATGAATGAATATAGGTCAATTGTAATGTGATCCAAAAAAGTAGAGGACATTTTTAAGGGAATGCGAGCAAATTGCATAAACATGTTGGATCAAACTAATTAATTAAATTTTGATTCAAACCCCATCATGAGAAATTGTGTCCCCCGTCCTCAGGAATGAATTCACCCTGAATTGCATCAGTCTCAATGCTTTGTACCCCAACCTTCCTTAATATGTGCATTCAAACCAATGTCCCTCCTCAAAATAACAATACAACCCTCCGACCAAACACACGATCACTCCCGAAATGATGTGCCCTAGTGCCAGGTATGTGTACAATGTCCCTATTTTGGCCAAAATCGTGTGCATGAAGTTTCATGATATCTATAACACCAACAAACAAGTTAATCATAATTTCATACCAAGTGACAATATTAGCTTAATCATAAAACTCAAGTGGTCATCCTTCTAGATTTCCCAGGGAACATAATACTAATCAGTGTTGTTTTGCTGCAGGCAGAATATGAATAAAGACCCAATGAAACCTGCAATCAGCTGTCCGGATAAGCTTGAAAGCTTTTCATACGGCAAGACTACTTTTGACTTTACATCATTACTTGCGAAAGTATGAAGTGATTATAGCTCATTTGCTGCTTTTGCATAAGTTTCCATCGCTAACTTTCACTGAATTGGCCACTTCCAGTTTACCCTTAAGAAGAGCGGCGAGAGAAAAATGTTTGACACTTTATGAAAACATACATATTTCATGAGAACCTCTAAAAAAGAAGCTGGCAAGCCACAAAAGGACTTCCCTCAATAGAGGTAATGCATACACCAGATGGCCTTTTTTTCTAGGAAAATTGTCTGTAATTGTTTCAATTCTGTCTCAGATTGCTTTGTTTCATTCTGTTTTTTTGCATCCCGCTAGATCCGCATCTGTGTGATACTAACAGGTGTGATGTAAAAGAGACGGAGACATAATGAGGGTGGATTGGAACCCGGCCTACAAAGCGTGTCATTGAGCAAATAAAAAACGAAAATGGGACCATTTTGGGTCCACTTGAGGTAGAGATGATTCTTCATCCTTAGAGACTTGTAAAAGTTCTGTAGAGCGACTAGTTTAAGAATTTGGACACACTGCCAGACCTTTATGGGTTTAGAGAATATTAGAAGAAAGCGAAGGGCAATGAAATCCAGGCCAAAAATACTAGCCGAAAAAATCTGCAGTCTAGCGATTGTCCTCTAGCTTTCCGCTGAGGAGAAGGGCATGGCATTGTGCTAGACTGCTAGCAGTGGAAAATTACATGCCACACGAAGGCTATGCCTTCCAGCATCTTGAGCCGTCGGAGTTTGTGAGAACAACTAAAAGAAAAGTCAAAGTTTGCTTTTAAAGTCAACCAGTCCGCCATGGCACAATCCCAACGGTGGCGGCGGATAACCAGCAGAAGATTAGCTTAGCATCCGAGCGCTGTCTCTGGTACACCATCTATTAACACAAGCCGGTTGAAACTGAGATGTTTCATTTTTTCACGTTTTATCGTGGCCGTGCAGGCCAGCCAGCACCATTTCTTTCAGGGAAGTTCTTGCAGACAATCTCAAGCCTCCGCAAATCTTTGCTGTCACAGTCCCAAGATGGGCGGCAAAAAAAATCAGGATATTTCCAATCTTGGCTTGATGGGCCGCACGGAATTAAAAAAAGGCAATTACAGAAAGACGAAATCTTGTGTTTCCTATATAAATACGTACCGAGGGGGAAGCAGATTACGGGAAATCCGAACTGCTGGTGAATTCGCTGGTCCCTGAATGATAGAAGTTGTTATTACTGAATGTAAACACTGCCAAGCTGATGATATTGTGGTAAAACACATCCCGCATAAAACATCTCCGGACTTGTTCAATTACCCAAAGCACATTAATAACCTCGTGAACAGCAGTCAAGATTTTTTGCTTCTAATCTTCTTTGGACAATACGGCAAGAAGAGGGGGAAACGACTTTGAGTAAAGCCAAAATGAGGCCGTTAATGAGCATTAGCCACTTTCAAGAGTTCGAGTGACGACGCAGAGACGTCTAATCACAGTAAATAAGATAAGCGCAGACATATCATAGACAACAGACGTGCTGGACCGCCACCAAACCGCAGTCTTACACAGCCAGCCGCTGACGCGTTATCAACATCATATCCAATTAAAAACAGCCACAAAAGCGGCTCTCTCAAACTCAAGAGTAAACTAAGCGAAAGACTGCCAACAGAAGTTATGCTATCAGCGATTCCTGTCACATGTGAAGCCTTAATGCATCATTAGTGATTATATAACTGCAATATTTAATAACATTTAAGGTTTAACAATAGCCAAGTGAGATGGTTCACACTCATTTAGCCTTCATTCTTTCGTTTTCTCCGCTCATGCTTCGCATACTGTGCTAAATACTTTATTTAGAGCAGGAACTCCACGTTTTCATTATTCATAAGCGCTGTCTCTCTGATCCAGGTTACAGTAACCATCTGCTGTGGCAGATTAAAGCTACCAAACCTGTCATTATCTAGCCTCCAGCACAGACACGTTCATTTCTGTGCCGTTTCGGAGTGTGGACGCGTCAGAGATATTCCTGCTCCCCACCTCGACATATCAACCTGGAAGACCATTAAAGCCTAACCATGTGAATGCCTCCTATTCACAGCAAACTCATTGTTCAGGGCAAGGTAAGTGGGGAAACCTTTAGACTGTAATCACCGCCGGAGCTGATTTCCAAACGCAGAAGACGGAGAAATTGGAAAAGCGAATGTTGAGGTACTCAGCTCCCGTGGCTTGTAAGATAGGCTGTGCACAGGAGCACGTCTAATTCTCTCGCCCTCTTTTTGACGCCAAATTAGAGAGCCGTGCCAAGAAAAATATGGCAAGCCATTGAGGTTTGGGGATGCATGCGTGCAATCACAACATACAGTAGAGTCTGCGACGCCTGCTCGAGTCACTGAAACCAACAAATCAAAGCATTTCAGAAGACTCGATGCCAATTTAGATCAGCCGTTTAGCAGATAATGAGCGAATGCTGCTTTTCCTTATAGAATCATGTTCGGCTACTAAGAAGATATACATAATACGCTGAAATAAAAGTTAAAATCTGGGCATTATGTGTGTTTCAATGCCAAAAATGTCATTAGCAAATTTACTACACATAAAAACTGAACTACGCTTCATCACACGTCACGTTATTTTCATCTAAATTTAATTTAATTTTACTTCTATTTCATTGATATTAATTCCTAGCTTTTTATTTTAGGATAAATACAGTATCTGTGTGTTTTGAACTTATAAAGTATATATTGTTAAACACTGTGTTGTTAGATCTAACTCAAATAAACTATTTTATCCACTGATTGTCATTTAGCAACCTGTTAAAATAATGTAAAACAGACTGTTTTACACAGCATTTGCACTGTAAAATATGATCAATTAGTCATGACGGCATGTTTTAGGTCATTGTAACCTATTAAACTAAGTTAATCATGTTCTAGCTTAATTTTATAAGTTACACAGCTGTTTTAGGTCAGTTTAACGTAATATACGCTCAGTGGACTCGTAAGGTTAACTTGATTCAGCTTAACAATTAAAGGCATATAGGGTTTTTTTACAGTAGTATAGGATTGTGTAATTAGCTTAACAGCATGCTAACAGTTAGTTTAATTAAAGAAGACCATTTTAGCCGTCATTTGTATTACAGTATTGTTTTTATTTTAGCAGTATGCTGAAATTAGATTTAGTTTAATTAATGTTGCCACTTAAGCCAATTTTGGTTTTGTAGTATTCATCTCAGCAACTAAGAAGATATACATAATACGCTAAACTAAAAGTTAAAATCTGGGCATTATGTGTGTTCCCATGCCAAAAATGTCATTAGCAAATTTACTACACATAAAAAATGAACTACGCTTCATCACACGTCACGTTATTTTCATCTAAATTTTATTTAATTTTACTTTTATTTCATTGATATTAATTCCTTAGCTTTTTATTTTAGGATAAATACAGTATCTGTGTGTTTTGAACTTATAAAGTATATATTATTGAACACTGTGTTGTTAGATCTAACTAAAATAAACCATTTTATCCACTGATTGTCATTTAGCAACCTGTTAAAATAATGTAAAACTGTAAAAACACTGCAACAAATATGATCAATTAGTCATGACGGCATGTTTTAGGCCATTGTAACCTATTAAACTAAGTTAATCATGTTCTAGCTTAATTTTATAAGTTACACAAGCTGTTTAAGGTCAGTTTAACGTAATATAAGCTCAGTGGACTCGTAAGGTTAACTTGATTCAGCTTAACAATTTAAGTCAACTAGGGTTTTTTTTACAGTAGGATTGTGTAATTAGCTTAACAGCATGCTAACAGTTTAATTGAAGGAGACCATTTTAGCCGTCATTTGAATTACAGTATTGTTTTTATTTTAGCAGTATGCTGAAATTAGATTTAGTTTAATTAATGTTAAGCCAATACGCTAAACTAAAAGTTAAAATCTGGGCATTATGTGTGTTCCCATGCCAAAAATGTCATTAGCAAATTTACTACACATGAAAAATGAACTACGCTTCATCACACGTCACGTTATTTTCATCTAAATTTAATTTAACTTGAATTAGCCACTAAACTGCCAAAATGTAAAATACTTGCGTTTTCTCGTGAGATCAGGCTGGAAGAGACTTTCAACCAGCACTCTTTCTGAAGTTTCTGAAGACAATCACCAACTACACCTTTAAAGGGGCTCATAATTTTTCTCCTAAAATGGTGTTTAAAATATTTAAAACTGCTTTTATTCTAGCCGAAATAAAACCAATAAGACTTTCTCCAGAAGATAAAATATTATCAGATATACTGTGAAAGTTTCTTTGCTCTGTTAAACATCATTTGGGAAATATTTAAATAAGAATGTCAAAGGGGGGGGGGGAATAACTCTGACTTAAACTGCAAAGTGACCCAGTCAATAAAACTCATTCAGCCTCTGATATGGAGATCTTTTTCGGATGGGGGGAGGGGGGGGGGGGTCGCACAAACATTTGCATTGTCTGAATTACACCGGTCTGTTTGACGGCAGCTAATATGACCAACCTGCCTGCTTTCACAAAGCCCGAGCCAAACATCGATGATAAATAACACGCCGCGCTTCACGGCCTTGACCTACATCAATTAATTACTCGCGTTGTTCATAACCGTCAAATTAGATTAGCGCTATCATGACTAGCGCAGCACTGAATCATATATCATATCACTCCTCGAGGAAGACGGATCCCCAAACTTGCTGCTGACATTAGTGTACATCTTCCTCTTTTAACACAAGCAAAAATTGTTTTGTGGTGTTTCTCAGGTGATAAATTATGCTAATCCTTGAGGGCCACTGGGGCGGAAATGAATAAAGTGCGAGCGAAGGCGAGATTAGCATATTCCCTAAATCCATTTACAGAGTGCCAGTGTTTTGGAGCAGGGCTTGCATTTCATCAGCTATTATTCCATCATTGATGCTTCATTTCACCAACCCCCACCTGCGCAGCAACCCTGACGCTTCACCAAACCACGTTTACTGACGCTCATTTGACCAGTATTTGAGTCGGATTAGCATGTAACCTGAGGAGGGCCATTATGGAGCATCACATCAGCGCTGACAATCAACGGGGAAACAAATTAAAGCTCAAACGTTTATTCTAGGTGTAATTGTGAGCGCTGATTAATCAAATGGATTACTGTAGAATTATATTGGGAACAGACGAAGAGTTGGGAACACTTTATTATAAGGTTGTATTAGTTAATGCATTTACTAACATGAACAAACAATAAACAATCATTTATTACAGTATTTGTTCATGTTAGTAAATGAAAATACACTGTAAATCTTAATGTAAAGTGTGACCGAAGAGTCGAAGGAAAATCAATATGAATAACATGAAAGTGAAATGGGCCCAGTGGTGAACCCTGAGGTATGCTCTTTTGTAAAGTAATACGATCAGATTTGTTTGCCTTTGCTGTCCGTTGTGAAAACAGGAATTAAATCACACATAAGCACTTCAGGATAAAACACAAGGGCCATTATAGAGCTTCACGTCAGCGCTGAAAATCAATCCTAAAACTAAGTAAAGCTCAAACGTTTATTCTAGATGTAATTGTGAGCGCTGATTAATCAAATGGATTACAGTACAGGGAACAGGCGAAGAGTTGGGAACACTTTATAATATTTTTGTATTAGTTTTACTAACATCAACAAACAATGAACAATCATTTATTACAGTATTTGTTCATGTTAGTAAATGAAAATACACTGTAAACAAATCTGTAATTTAATGGATTATTTACAGCAGATAGGGTGCCAGAAAAAAATGTAAAGACCGTTAAATTACATTATTATCAATCTTTTAGTTTTATGAATACTGCGTTACGAATATGAGTTTTCAGGATGTGGCTACTTTTACTTTCTATAGCCTACATTAAAGGTATAATTAAAATGCAATAATTAGCTTAGCTTTTTTCTTTTTTTTTTTCGTTTGTATTATAAATGTTTCATTTAGGTATTTTCAATTTCCACTTTTTATTTATGCATTATTATTGTTGACGAGGATTCAATCTCATAGACGGATTTAAACATTCTGAAATGTAGATTTGCTCAAAGTATCCCTTATTAATTATTAAAATATTCCTTTTGAAAAATCTCATTCTGGTTATTATTATTTGAAAGAAAATGACATATAATTGTATCTTTAATTATAATTAATTCTATAATTTATAATTTAATTTTATTACACCAATCATGAAAGCTACATTTCATATGCAAGTTTAAATGTATCATTTTCAAACAAAAAGCCTAAATATTTTTGGTCATGATGCATTATTGACAAAATCAGACATTTAATCAGTGATTTTCATTTATCTAACATGTTGTTAAATGCAAACTAAATTCTTATTGGTAGCTTTTTAAAATGAGGGATGATAATTAACAACCTTATCAAACAAAATCATAATAGTAACATATAAGTATATATATATATATATATATATATATATATATATATATATATATATATATATATATAATTATACAAGAAACATGAAAGTTACATTTCATATACTAGTTTAATTGAATAAACAATTAGTAAACACAAGTACATCTTATTGAACATCATTTATTTTCACCGCCAATTTCAGTTTCTCAACAGTTTGACGCATTTTGGAAACAGGAGATGAGCCCCTGGTCATTTGCGCCACCTGGCTTGAGAAACCTGCTCTCAAAGATTTACTTTTAGTCATTATTTGGGTAGCGCACATATTCTGAATGCCTTCGGCAGAATTCAAATGAGCCATTTTAATCGAGATTAATCTAGATTCTTTACTATTCTATTACTGTCATAATAGTTTTAATAACTAATTTCTAATAACTGATTTATTTTATCTTGGCCATGATGACAGTAAATAATATTTGACTAGATATACTTTAAGACACTTCTATACAGCTTAAAGTGACATTAAATGGCTTTACTAGGTTAATTAGGGTAACTAGGCAGGTTAGGGTAATTAGGCAAGTTATTGTATAACGATGGTTTGTTTTGTAGACTATCGAAAAAAATATATGGCTTAAAGCTTATGTATATATATATATATATATATATATATATATATATATATATATATATATATATATATATATATATATATATATATATATATATATATATATATATATATATATATATATATATATATATATATGATGTTGAACAAATTGAGGAATATTGCACAGTATTTCCTATAATATTTTTTCTTCTGAGAAAGTCTTATTTGTTTTATTTCGGCTTGAATAAAAGCAGTTCTTAATTGTTTTTTAAAGCCCGTTTTAGGCCAATATTATTAGCCCCCTTAAGCAATATTTGATATTTTATTTAATATTTGATTAGGATTGTCTCCAGAACAAACCACAGTTATACAATAGCTATCCTAATTACCCTAACTCTAACCTAGTTAAGTTTTAAATGTCACTTTAAGCTGCATAGTGTGTCTAGTCAAATATTATTTATTGTCATCATGGCAAGGATAAAATAAATCGATTATTAGAAATGAGTTACCAAAACTATTATGTTTATTAATGTGTTTTTAAAAAAATCTCTGCTAAACACAAATTTAGAACAACAAAATATACAAGAGGGCTAATAGTTCTGACTTCAACTGTACAGTATTTAATATCGTTTTACATTTGCTGCAAAAATCACACGTTTCCCCAACAACAAATGTGTTATTAAATGCAAATTAACCTCTCATTCTTAGCTAAAAGCATAACTCATTTTGAGAACATGGTGTAAGATTCAAATGCGTATGTTTATACGGTCGCAGCGTCCCTCTGATGACCGAAACGCTCCAACACTCGCCGCTCGAAAAAAAAAGAAAAAAACAGATTGAAAAAGTACCATTCTCTGCCGCAGCGAGGCTTAAAAGTGGGATATTCTTACTGGGAGCAAGAGGCCTTGTGCGATTCGGCAGTCAAAACTAATCAGCCGGGTCCCCGCTCGCCGGCGGCCCACAGCCAGAGAAAACATATTTCCATTTTAACGCCTTGAGATGATCAAAGCATCAGCTTAATATAATCAGCTCAAAGCCCATTTACCACCAGCCCCACCGCTGCGTCTGGGGAGCTTCTCTTCCCCCGGCCTATCTATTCGGAAACAGGTGCTATAATAGTAAATTAATTAGACGGAGGCGATGCACCTTGTTCTTTGTGGGCGACGGCCTCTTGTGGGTCACAGCCTCCAGGAAAATGCCATCTGGGCTTGAATCCCCCTCTGGGATAAAGGGAGAAGAGGGGGGTGTAGTTGACCGTGGCACTTTTTACATAACAATTAACCCTATTAGCCTCTCGCTCGATGTGTACTGCGCTCCGCTTTTTTCGGTGCTCACCAAGGGATGAACACCTCGATGCAACAACACATTGTGACTTACAACTTGTCACATACTGATGGACCCAGACATTAACTCAAAAACCCGACTGAAAACGTGTTATGGTAGCTTTGGCTGTATAATGCTAGTGGCTCTTGTGTGTCTCGTGACCGACTCCATCATGCTAATGTGCGGGAGCATCTTAATAAATGAGAAATTAATAGTTTTCAGAGAATAAAACCTTATGATTGAATGCAACATGATTTAAATGACAAGTTCACCCAAAAATGAAGCTATTTCAGGATGCTTTTAGCTTCTCAAGATGTTCAAAGTCCAGAAAAGGAACAAAAACTATTGAAAGCATTGGTCATTTTACAGTTTTTGATGCACGAAAGTGTTCTTGGAGCTTCGTATGATTACAGTTGAACCTCTAAAGCCACATGGACTGTACTTTTGAGGATGTCTTGGCTCCTTTTCTGGACTTCTGGACTAATCTATCTTATTTGTGTCAACAAACCTAAATCATCACAAAGGGAGGAGCACCTCAATGCAACGTCATCCACAACAACACATTTTCACTAACAACTCCCCCTTAAGTCACATTAAACTCAAAAATCCCTGACTGAAGATGTGTTATGGTAGCTTTGGCTGTAAAATCATGACCGACTACATCATGCTAATGTGCGGGAGCGTTTTTTTTAAGGAGAAATTGATAGTTTTCAGAGAATAAAACCTTATGATTTACTGCAACATGATTTAAATGACGAGTTTAATAAAAAAATGAAGCTATTTTAGGATGCTTTTAGCTTCTCAAGATGTTCAAAGTCCAGAAAAGGAACAAAAACTATTGAAAGCATTGGTCATTTTACAGTTTTTGGTGCACGAAAGTGTTCTTGGAGCTTCGTATGATCAGAGTTGAACCTCTGAAGCCACATGGACTGTACTTTTGAGGATGTCTTGGATGCTTTTCAGGACGTTGAGCGTCTTTGGATCGTTTCTGCATAAGGAAGCTTTCAGATTTTATCTAATCTATCTCAATTTGTGTCAACAAACTTAAATCATCACAAAGGGATGAGCACCTCGATGCAACGCCATCCACAACAACACATTTTTACTAACAACTCCCCCTTAAGTCACATTAAACTCAAAAATCCCTGACTAAAGACGTGTTATGTTGGCTTTGGCTGTAAAATCATGACCGACTACATCATGCTAATGTGCCAGAGCGTCTTTTTGAATAAGAAATTAATAGTTTTCAGAGAATGAAACCTAATGCAACATGATTTAAATGACGAGCTCACCCAAATATGAAGCTATTTCAGGATGCTTTTAGCTTCTCAAGATGTTCAAAGTCCAGAAAAGGAACAAAAACTATTGAAAGCATTGGTCATTTTACAGTTTTTGGTGCACGAAAGTGTTCTTGAAGCTTCGTATGATCACAGTTGAACCTCTAAAGCCACATGGACTGTACTTTTGAGGATGTCTTGGCTCCTTTTCAGGACTTTGAGCATCTTTGGATCATTTCTGCATAAGGAAGCTTTCAGATTTTGTCTAATCTATCTTAATTGTGTCAACAAACTTAAATCAGTAGAAAGGGAGGAGCACCTCGATGCAATGTCATCCACAACAACACATTGTCGCTTACAACTCCCCCTTGGCTCACATTAAACTCAAAAATCCCTGACTGAAGACGTGTTATGGTAGCTTTGGCTGTAAAATCATGACCGACTCCATCATGCTAATTTGTGGGAGCATCTTTATGAATGAGAAATTAATAGTTTTCAGAGAATAAAACCTAATGCAACATGATTTAAATGACGAGCTCACCCAAAAATGAAGCTATTTCAGGATGCTTTTAGCTTCTCAAGATGTTCAAAGTCCAGAAAAGGAACAAAAACTATTGAAAGCATTGGTCATTTTTCAGTTTTTGGTGCACGAAAGTGTTCTTGGAGCTTCGTATGATCACAGTTGAACCTCTAAAGCCACATGGACTGTACTTTTGAGGATGTCTTGGCTCCTTTTCAGGACTTTGAGCATCTTTGGATTGTTTCTGCATAAGGAAGCTTTCAGATTTTGTCTAATCTATCTCAATTTGTGTCAACAAACTTAATTCATCACAAAGGGAGGAGCACCTCGATGCAACGCCATCCACAACAACACATTTTCACTAACAACTCCCCTTTGGGTCACATTAAACTCAAAAATCCCTGACTGAAGAAGTGTTATGGTAGCTTTGGCTGTAAAATCATGACCGACTCCATCATGCTAATGTGCAAGAACGTCTTTTTTAAGGAAAAATTGATAGTTTTCAGAGAATAAAACCTTATGATTTAATGCAACATGACTTAAATAAAGTGTTCACCCAAAAATGAAGCTATTTTAGGATGCTTTTAGCTTCTCAAGATGTTCAAAGTTCAGAAAAGGAACAAAAACTATTGAAAGCATTGGTCATTTTACAGTTTTTGGTGCACGAAAGTGTTCTTGGAGCTTCGTATGATCACAGTTGAACCTCTAAAGCCACATGGACTGTACTTTTGAGGATGTCTTGGATGCTTTTCAGGACGTTGAGCGTCTTTGGATCGTTTCTGCATAAGGAAGCTTTCAGATTTTATCTAATCTATCTCAATTTGTGTCAACAAACTTAAATCATCACAAAGGGATGAGCACCTCGATGCAACGCCATCCACAACAACACATTTTCACTAACAACTCCCCCTTAAGTCACATTAAACTCAAAAATCCCTGACTGAAGACGTGTTATGTTGGCTTTGGCTGTAAAATCATGACCGACTCCATCATGCTAATTTGCCAGAGCGTCTTTTTGAATAAGAAATTAATAGTTTTCAGAGAATGAAACCTAATGCAACATGATTTAAATGACGAGCTCACCCAAAAATGAAGCTATTTCAGGATGCTTTTAGCTTCTCAAGATGTTCAAAGTCCAGAAAAGGAACAAAAACTATTGAAAGCATTGGTCATTTTTCAGTTTTTGGTGCACGAAAGTGTTCTTGAAGCTTCGTATGATCACAGTTGAACCTCTAAAGTCACATGGACTGTACTTTTGAGGATGTCTTGGCTCCTTTTCAGGACTTTGAGCATCTTTGGATCATTTCTGCATAAGGAAGCTTTCAGATTTTGTCTAATCTATCTTAGTTGTGTCAACAAACTTAAATCAGTAGAAAGGGAGGAGCACCTCGATGCAATGTCATCCACAACAACACATTGTCGCTTACAACTCCCCCTTGGCTCACATTAAACTCAAAAATCCCTGACTGAAGACGTGTTATGTTGGCTTTGGCTGTAAAATCATGACCGACTCCATCATGCTAATTTGTGGGAGCATCTTTATGAATGAGAAATTAATAGTTTTCAGAGAATGAAACCTAATGCAACATGATTTAAATGACGAGCTCACCCAAAAATGAAGCTATTTTAGGATGCTTTTAGCTTCTCAAGATGTTCAAAGTCCAGAAAAGGAACAAAAACTATTGAAAGCATTGGTCATTTTACAGTTTTTGGTGCACGAAAGTGTTCTTGAAGCTTCGTATGATCACAGTTGAACCTCTAAAGCCACATGGACTGTACTTTTGAGGATGTCTTGGATGCTTTTCAGGACTTTGAGCATCTTTGGATCATTTCTGCATAAGGAAGCTTTCAGATTTTGTCTAATCTATCTCAATTTGTGTCAACAAACTTAAATCATCACAAAGGGATGAGCACCTCGATGCAACGCCATCCACAACAACACATTTTCACTAACAACTCGTCACATACTGATGGACCCCTTGGAGTCCTGTTAAACCCAAATATCCCTGACTGAAGACGTGTGTTGGGAATGTTGGAAATGGCAGCACACGGTGGGAGGTGAGTGACCTTTAGCGTAGCGCCTGACATGTGGATTGACTGTGCTTATTCCAGTTCATCAGATCCGTCACGCTGGAGAAACAATCGTCCAGCAGAGGAAGATAATGAAGATGATGCAGGACATGAGGAGAAAGTGATGCGCCATTGAGGAGCTCTCATTTAGTGCTGACAAACACACACACACACACACACACACACACACAGGCTCACTCTTTAATTGCTTTACAGGATCTAAACTCTCCAGCGCCAAGGTGAGAGCTTGAAAGCCTCAGTCCGTCTGATGCTAGCAAAGCTAATAGCACGTAGCAGGCAGCAGAATTTGACTCCACGGCCTGAAATCTGAGTGTCAGTTTGTTTTCAAGCCTGCTTTTGCTCCATGAAACGCAGATTACTGGAAGTGGCTTGAGCTTAATGACAGCGGGAGAGCCTGAAACCGTGCGGCCGCTGGAGTTTAAAAGGCCGATCACACAAGGCTGTGCTTTTACGTCCCAACAAACGCGAGGCGCACAACGCTGCCTTTTTTAGATGACACTAGTTATGTCACTAGACAACGACTGAATCAGCTGCGTACTGTACAGACATCCCAAAGTCATTTCTGGGGTCAACATGATTGATTTGCGGGATTTTTTTTGGGGGGGGGACTTCTGGGACACTTGGGATGTTCATTCATTCATCCCATGTGAATGCAGGGAGAACACGCACACACACACTTAAACCCAAGACACATACTCAAACACAAGACACAGACACACACACACACACTTGAACACAAGACACACACACACACACACACACACACACACACACTTAAACACAAGACACACACACACTTAAACACAAGACACACACACACACACACTCTTAAACAAAAGACACACATACACACACACTTAAACACAAGACACACACACACACTTAAATTAAAACACACACACACACACACACACACTTAAACACAAAACACACAATCAGACTCTCTTTCTCACACACACACACACACACACACTCCTCAAACCCAAGAAACATACACAAACTCAGACTCACACACACAAATACTCAAAACCAAAACACACACATTAAAATACATACACACACAAACTCAAACCCAAGACACACACATACTCGAACACAGGACACACAGACACACACACACACACACAAACACACACCCTCAAACCCAAGACACACACATACTCGAACACAGGACACACAGACACACACACACACCCTCAAACCCAAGACACACACATACTCGAACACAAGACACACACACACACACACACACTCAAACCCAAGACACACACATACTCGAACACAAGACACACACACACACACACTCAAACTCAAGACACACACATACTCAAACACAACACAAGACACACAAACACACACACACACACATACACACATACTCAAAACCAAGACAAACACACACTTAAGTTCATACACATACACTCATACTCAAACACAAGACACACACATACTCGAACACAGGACACACACATACTCGAACACAGGACACACAAACACACACACACACACACCCAAACCCAAGACACACACATACTCAAACACAACACAAGACACACACACAAACACATACTCAAAACCAAGACAAGCACACACACAAACACACACACACACACACACACACTTAAATTCATATACATACACTAATACTCAAACACAAGACACACACATACTAAACACAAGACACACACACACACACTCAAACCCAAGACACACACATACTCAAACACAACACACACACACACACATACACACTTAAATTCATACACACACACACTCATACTCAAGCACAAGACACACACGTACTCAACGAAAGACACACACACACACACACACACACACACTCAAACCCAAGACTCACAAACCCTCAGACTCACACACACTCACAAACACTCACACAAACTCATACTCAAACCAACACGCGCGCACACGCACACACACACACACAAACACACACACACACACACACACTCAAATCCACACACTCAAATTCACACACACTTAAACACAGGGTACACACACACACTCAAACTGGGGGACGGCTGAATCCGTGCGGCTGCTGAATATCTATCCGATGTTGTGCTTTCTTTTGGGGATGTTTGACGTTAGCAGGCCGCCAAAAGAAACAGCCGCGGGATTGAGGGTTCAGCCATGTGTCGAGTCTTCCCTGCGCTTGAAACCCCCAGATTAAGTGATTAATCAGCGGACGGGATCTGCGGGATGAAGACTGTGGGACGGTGGTCCTCGGAGGTCCCGGGATCAAACAAACATGGGGATTTTAGTTGAGCGCTTAAACCCCGAACAGATGCTGGAGGATGTGGAGGAACAGATACTCTCCGGTTAGCCTGAAAGCTCCTCTGGGACGTCGAGTCGAGTGCTGGACTGAACCTCTGTGCCAAACACAAACGGCTCGGATCGGCCCTCATGATGTCCCACTAATGGAGGGAGGAAAATTAGCCTGCTCTGCCTGGTGTGTGTGTGTGTGTGTGTGTGTGTGTGTGTGTGTGTGTGTGTGTGTGTGTGTGTGTGTGTGTGTGTGTGTGTGTGTGTGTGTGTGTGTGTGTGTGTGTGGAGGAAGGTGCTGATGTTTTGTCCTGCAGCTTTATGAAAATGAACATACATATGGGTATTTGGGAGATTTTGTAAGCATTTTTGAAGAATACATTGTTATGTTTATAGTTTGATGACTGATGTGTGAGAAAATAACAGGATCATTGACTTCATCAACCCTTTTACTGTGGTTTTACCGTAGTGTACTGTAAAAATATAGCAAAACAACTGTTAAAGGTGAGCTAATATGCCAAAATCACTTGCATAAAGGGTTTAAACACAGTTGTTTGGCAGGAGTGTGTGAATCTATCTATCTTCTAATGGTCAACGACAATACAAAGTTACATCCACAAATGCCAGTTAAAACTGTACAGTGCCAAAAGGAAGCCCTATGTTAACAGTGTCCAGAAGCATCATTAACTTCTCTGTACTCTGAGGCCCCGTTTACACTATTGCGTTTTAGTTTTAAGACGGCGTTTTAGATCAAAAACGATCCGCGTCCACGTCCAATCATATCTCTGTCCACACTACGCCACCAAAAACGTAAATCACGTGACCATTCGCGCACTCTGGGCATGCGCGTTCTAGTATAAACAGGAAGCATGCGCCTCGCTCGGCATTTGGTTATTGTTAGTCAACGAACGCCGGTTGAACAATGAACGCGACGGCAAAGAAAGCAAGAGAGGTATTTTTGTGGACAGACGATGAGGTCGAGTTACTAAACATAACAAATGAATAACTGCACAATGGCGGCTAAAAAAGACAATAGTGCAAACAACGCTCCCATTTCTGTTTCCATGTTGTTGTTTACAGTGAACGCTGGTCTGCTGTCTTCCGGTAGCGGTAAAGCCATGTGTTATAGTCATGTGATAGGGGCTTGACGAATAAGGGAAGGATACGCAATGACACAAAAGCCCCAATCAGGTAGCGAATCTCAGCAGCCCCGCCTCCATTTTCAGATGTCTCCGTTTTCCCTCATCCACACTGAGACGGAGCAGCAGCGTTTCAGAATGAAAACAGCCTCTCCAGTGTTTCCAAAACACTCCGTTTTCGACGCTCAAGAACTCCGGCGTAGTGTGGACGGATGGCGTAACCGTAGCAAAACTTATGCGTTTTCAAACTAAAACACATTAGTGTAAATGGGGCCTGAGACGTCTGAGACGGATCATCACATGGTGGAAAGGTGTACTGTGAGCAGATGAATCAGCATTTCAGGTATTTGGGGTGGGGGCGGGGTAATGGACGCTGTGTGCTCCGGACCAATGAAGAAAAGCATCATCTGGTCATCTGTGGCCCGCGATCAGTTTTGTGGCGGCCCGCTAGGCTTTTTATAAATATTAATGGAATCTGGCCCGCTATACAAAAATGAACGTAATTCAATAAATAACCACCAGGTGTCGATATAACATGCCTTCAATTAGGCAGCAGTTCCTGTTATGAAGTAAAATGAACCGAACAAACTGAAGGAAACATAATTCATAATCACGTTTTGGCGAGCCATGGCACAAGCAAGAAAAAGGAAAATCAACAGTGAGTGCAGGACATTTCAGTCACGATGGGGCAAAGAATATTTCTTCGCAGAGGTCAGTGGAATATGTGTCTGTTTAATTTGCCAGGAATCAGTTGCAGTAATGAAGGAATATAATATTAAAAGACATTATAAAATAAAACATCAGGCCTTCAGCTTTTACACTGGTGCCGAACGAGATCAAAAAGTAAAACAAATAGCAGCGCAACAACAGCAGTTTTTTTGCGTGCTAATAAAGTGCAAGAAAATTCTACGCAGGCTAGTTATGATGTAGCCCAGCCAATCGCACGGCACAGGAACCCTTTCACTGAAGGAGAATTTATAAAGGATGAGTGTTGCAAGTGTAATTTGCCCAGAGAAGATTCAAGACTTTAACAAAGAAAGTCTTTCTAGAAACACAGTTGGACGATGAATTAAAATAACAAATTAAAATAATTCCATAACACACACACACACACATACATATATACACATATGCATATATACACAAACACACACACACACACACATACATATATATATATATGCGCGTGTCTGTGTAATGTATGTAATATATGGCCCAGGACAACTTTTTTTTTTTGCATCTGGCCAAAAAAGTTTGGACACCCCTGATCTAGACTGTAACCAGCAACAAGTCCAAAAGCCAGGCTCTGTCATGGTATGGGGTTGTGTCAGTGCCCTTGGCAAAGGTAACTTGCCCATGCATATTTCAACAAGACAATGCAAATCCACATTCTGCACACATTGCAAAGTCCAAGCTGCAGAGGAAGATGATACAGGCACTTGACTGGCCTGTCTGCAGTCCTGACCTGTCTCCAATACAGAATGTGTGGCGTATTTTGAATCGCAAAATGCGACAACGAACTGTCAGTATTATCTTTGCTTGAACTGACTCAATCTGATCCTGTGTATATGAAATAAGCCTGCTCCTACGCAGGTTTGAGCTACCAGAACTGTTGCTATGACAACAAGTCTCAGATGAGTTGTAAAGAACGAAACAATCCTGGATCGTGTCAAATCGTGAACATCCAAGCAAGTTGAGTAATCCTCGTACGAAGAACGGACCCCTGGAGCTCCTTCACACTTGTTAACACTCATCGGCTCTCATCTCCGCCCACACTCGTCAGCGCTACAAACCGACCAATCACAGAGCTTGCGCTGCACGTCGTTTCGAGAGGTGCACGTTAGCATCGCGACGGCCACAGCAAGGGCTTGCACACACGAAAGCTGCACCTTAGCATACGCATGCGCTTCACACAGAAGGTTAAATCAGCCTTTACATTCAGAGATGTTGTTTATGTTCACAAGATATTTAAAATATGATATTGTAGTGGACCACCCCTTTTAAAAAATTAAGTTAAAGTAACATAAAAACTTCAGTTGTAATGATGTTTGTCATATAACGTTTTACAGTGTACAGTATTATATTTCATTATATCATTATTATGTTAAAAATCCAATGGAAGTCGGCGCCAATTGGTTAGTGCGTCGATATATAGCACCCAGGTGCTTGCCGCGACCCGAGTTCGATTCCCGGCTTGAGGTCCTTCGCCGATCATTCCCCTCTTTCTGCTCCCCGTCTGTAAATCTCCACAGTCCTATCAATAAAGGTGAAAACCCCTATAAAAATAATTACAAATAATAATAATAATCCAATGGATGAATAACAGTGTGTTACTTCTTAAAAATAATCAATTTTAGTAGGAAATATTGTTTTATGGCTTTTAATACAGATTACAGAGCTAATTCATTTATGTAATATGCTAGTTTTTTTTAATAATAATAGTATATAAGTACAGTAATATACATAAAAGACTGCATTGAATGATATTACAGACACTAAGATTGAAATTAACCGAAAATGAACCGTATAAACTGGTTTTAGCAGAAAAGTGCATATATTGATTTTTAATATCACATTATTCACATAATAATAAAGTAAATAAATACTACTGCACTATTTGAATTTAAGTATTTTAAAGCAAAATAAATTTTTGTGTGATTAATTATGTACAGTCAATGCAAACATGCAAATATAGGCAAATATTAAAATCATTTATTATAATAAAATATATTATAATATAATATAATATAATATAATACAATATAATAAAATAATATAATATAATATAATATAATATAATATAATATAATATAATATAATTAATATAATATAATTTAATATAATTTAAAATAACATAGTACAATATAATACAATTTTATATAATTTAATATAATACAATTTAAAATATTTTAATACAACATAATATAATCAAATATAATCAAATATAATCAAATATAATATAATATAATATAATATAATATAATATAATATAATATAATATAATATAATATAATATAATATAATTAAGTAGGAAATATTGTTTTATGGCTTTTAATACAGATTACAGAGCTAATAAATTCATTTAATATGCTGTTTATTTATAATAATAGTATATAAGTACAGTATTATACATGAAAGACTGCATTGAATGATATTTCAGACACTAAGAATGTTAAAAATGAACCGTATAAACTGATTTTAGCAGAAAGGTGCATATATTGATTTTTAATATGGCACTATTAACATTTCTGCCGCTGAATTAAGCTGCTCTCGAATCATCTGATAATTTCAGGTTGCTCTTCAGGCCATTGTGTGTGTGTGATCATGAAGAGCTAATAATCTGCTGAAGAGGACTCAATCTCACACACCTTTCTTTAATAATCAGAGTGGATCTTGATACGTTCTGTCCGTCTATAATCAATTCTGCTCCTCAAGTCGCGCATTAATTGGCAGAAATGATAGGCTTCCATCAATATGTGCTTCAGGCGCGTTTTCTGCTTTAATTCAATCAGATCATCGGCGTAACGGGACGCTTTCAGACTGATAATGCTGTTCAGCTTTTTGTGTTTCCCTTCAAAGTGCAAAAACTCACAAGAGAGACTATTACCCCATCAAACATTTGAAGATCCCTGAGGAAACTTAGCTGTCCTGTAATGAAGACTGCGGATTTAGTGTTTTACCAGCTGGAATAATGGAAAAAGCCAACCCAGGCTCAACAGAGATAAGTTCCCAGGTCCCATTATTATTTCACCAGAGGGCGCCATGTACATTTTTAGCAATCTCAAACACATTACTGGGACACGTTTTTTTCTAATACATACCATTTCTCGTAAATCCAACAGAGGGCAACAAGGACTTTTTTTGACAAATGTGTTACTGGGTCATGTTTTCTCATACTGACTATTAATAAATACTAATGCACTATTTGAATTAAAGTATTTTAAAGCAAAATTACATTTTTACGTGATTAATTATGTACAGTCAATGCAAACACCTAATATATAATATCATATAATATAATATAATATAATATAATATAATATAATATAATATAATATAATATAATATAATATAATATAACATAATATAATACAATATAATATATTCTAATAATATAATTTAATATAATTTAATATAATTTAATATAATATAATATAATATAATAAAATATAATGTAATATAATATAATAAAATATATCATAATAAAATGCAATATAATATAATATAATACAATATATAATATATTATAATAATCTAATTTAATTTTATATAATATAATACAATACAATACAATACAATATAATATAATTTCATATAATATAATATAATATAATACAATATAATATATTCTAATAATATAATTTCATATAATATAATATAATATAATATAATAATATAATATAATATAATATAATATAATATAATATAATATAATATAATATAATATAATATAATATAATATAATAATATAATATAATATAATATATAACATAATATATTATAATATAATATAATATAATAAAATTATATATATAATATACAATATAATATAATAAAATTTTAAATAATATAATTTAATATAATATAATATAATATAGTAATATAATATAATATAATATAATATAATATAATTTAATATAATATAATATAATATAATATAATATAATATAATATATAACAAAATGCTATATAATGTAATATATTTAATATAATATAATATAATATAATATAATATAATATAATATAATATAATATAATATATAACAAAATGCTATATAATGTAATATATTTAATATAATATAATTTAATATAATAAAATATAATAAAATATAATATAATATAATATAATATAATATAATATAATATAATATAATATAATATAATATAATATAATATAACATAATATAATATAATATAATTGTATACATATACCCTGTGCCCTGTGAACACTTATCACTTACCAAAAATCGTAGCATTTCATTACGCTATAAAAAAGTCATCAATAAATGCATTGAGGAAGAGCAGAAGAATAACTGACGCTCCCGCAAGTCAACAAACAAACACAACAAGTAAAGAAGAGAACATGATCATCGCCTCTGCTCAACATATTCTACTCTGAAATGTCAGTCGGCCAGAAGGATGAGTGTGTGCTACTGTCAAAATGTCACTCTGTCAAACACACACGTGCACACACACAAAAAACAAACAAACAAACAAACAAACAAACAAACAAACAAACACATGCATACACACCCACACAAACAAATGAATAAATGCAAACACACACATATACACACACAAACAAACAAACAAACAAATGCAAACACACACATAATCACACACACACAACACACACGCACACACAAACACACACATAAACTGACACACATAAATGCACACACACACACACACAGAGAGAGAGAGAGAGAGAGAGAGAGACAGCGTGGCGATTGCAGATTGCCAGATAACAGATGTAAATTGGCCCTGGAGAAAATGAGTCTTGTTGAGCGGCTCCAGAATAAGCACCTCTTTGCTTTAGGTGGCACACACACACACACACACACACACAAACACACACACAGACACACACACAGACACACACATACACACTTTATAAAGCATCATTTAATTACAGCGCAGGGGCCCTGGGTGCAGGAGCAGGGGCCCCGGGGCACAAAGAGACAAATTATACCTGTCCTCGGCATTTCAATCACCATCTCTAATGCATTACAGTTCAATTACACGACACACTCACTCTGACACACACACACACACACACAAGCCCAGAAAACAATCAAAAACACACACACTGCTCATCACACTCCGACATCCAGTTGGTTTACAATTCTTCAGCCACAAATTTCAGAATCCTGATGTCAATCTGATCTCATCAACATTTATTAATAAGTTCTATAATACAAGACAACAGGTATAACAAAACTATAGATATTGTAAACTAAACATTTAAGGCATTTTTAATTAATATTTGGTGAGCATTTCTGATAAATACATTTCCATTACTGATATCTGCACCTTATGGCGTTTGCTTTACACTATACACGTGAGCTGGCAAAAGTCCTGCATTTACTATTGTCAAACTT
>NC_133197.1:39620000-39685000 GCF_049306965.1 Danio rerio
TTTTCCACTGCAATATAAGTCTGCTAAAATTCAAACAAATTGAACATAAATACTTCATTATAATATGTAATGATGGATAATAAATATAAAAGTATAATGGATTAATTATTGTGTTATTATTATTTTTATTATTATTATTATTATTATTATATGTTGTTATTATTTTTATACATTCTTAAACAATTTAATAATAAAAAACAATATAATGTTTAATAATAGTTTTATAGAAAATTAAAATGGAACAAATATGTACACTATCTGACTAAATTCTTGTAGCCTATCCAGGTTTTAGGAACAGCAAATAATGACTTGACTTCTAGTTGATCATTTGTTATCAGAAGTGTCTTATATGAAAGGCAAAGGCCTCTAGAAGACGCTTATTTTATACCAATATAAAATATGATAATGCCTTGATTTTTAATGTTTTCATTAGGACAGTAAGCTCTGACTTTGCTTAAAGTCTCATCACTGATCAGAAATAATGTCCAGTATAGAATATAAAGTCCTGCTGCAGTGGAGACAGAATGAATATTGTGTCTGACTCCATCATGAGCTTGGAGGACTGCATCCATACATCTCTGACACGACTCACATCACTGATTAATAAAGTCATCTGGAATGAAGAAGAAAGCCTTCAGCAGGACTCCCAGAGTTCATCAAGACTCTTTGTGTTCATCTTCAACGCCTCCTCCTTCATCTTACACCAGACATGCTCAATAATGTTCATGTCTGGTGACTGGGCTGGCCAATCCTGGAGCACAAGTTGCTTTCAGGAGCTTTGATGTGAAGGCTGAAGTATGAGGAGCGCTATCCTGCTGGAGAATTGTCCCTCTCCTGTGGTTTGTAATGTAATGGGCTGCACAAATGTCTTGATACCTCAGGCTGTTGCAGATCTCTCGCACACCAACATACTGAATGTAACCCCAAACCATGATTTCTCCTTCACCAAACTTGACTGATTTCTGTGAGAATCTTGGCTCCATGCTGGTTCCAGTAGGTCTTCTGCTGTATTGGTGATGATTGGGATGCAGATCAACAGATGATTCATCAGAGAAATCCACCTTCTGCCACTTTTTTCCAAATGATCATCTAGAAGTCAGGTTATTATTTGCTGCTCTTTCAACTGGGATCAACATCAAGACTTTTGTCAGGTAGTGTAAGTGCTTAACTGTCATAAAAAAAGGTTAATTCAAACTCTAATCTTAATGGAACTTTTCCAAATGATCAATTAGAAGTCAAGTCAGACATAAAACATTATCTAAAAATAAAAAAAAGTCTGAGGATGAACTTCATTATTTATATTTAATCTTTTTCCATGCACTTTCTATTGACATGTGGCTTACAATTATTCAAAAACAATTATTTAGATTTGCTCGAAAAGGTGAGTAAACCTGTTGGTCTTAAAGCAATTAGTTGACTACCCAAAAATTAGTAAACTCTTTGGGCCCCATCATACAACTAGCACACAGTTGGCTGTAAAACAAAGACACTGATGATTGTGTACTCTCTGCTTGGTCTGTGTCCGAGTCGCACATGTACTGCTGAATGCTGGTCCTCTCACTCATGTTGCTTCTCTCTGTCTGCCTGTCTGTTGCCATACACAAAGCAAAGGAGCTCTTAGCTCCGCCCCCTTGTTACGTTGGGCGGGAAGTTGAAACTAATTTTCATGTGAAGCAACACGCCCCTAAAACAGCGAGCTGTGTGCACACCCTCAACATGACACATTATAACGCATTATAATAACAAAATCTGAACTGTGTTTTGAACTGAACCTAAACTGGCACACTCAGAAGAACCACAATAATAATATTACATCTTAAAAAAAGGGGTAAACTATGTGCCCTTTAAAATAAGAGAGTAAACATGTTGCTTTTAAAAAGATTACGTGCTTTTACTTAAGTGAGTAAAGGCTGCATTGCAAAAAATGCTTTTCTTACTTAAATTTTTTGTCTTGTTTCTAATCCAAATATCTAAAAATTCTTATATCAAGAAGCTTTTCCAGGCAAGCAAAACAGAATGTCTTGTTTTAAGATATAATGTGCCAATATTACTTTTATTTTACTTTAATATGACAATAGTTTTTCCTTAAAACAAGCAATAATCTGCCAATGGGGTAAGCAAACCATGACATTAGATTATTTTGCTTACGCCATTGGCAGATTATTTAAGTTGTTTTAAGGAAAAACTCACTTAATTTTGGCACATTATTTTTTAAAACAAGACAATATGTTTTGCTTGTCTAGAAAATTCTGCTCGATTTAAGAGTTTTTTTGATATTTGGACAAGAAACAAGACAAAAAATCTATGTAAGAAGAGCATTTTTTGCAGTGTGATTTATACTTCTGCATCCAGCGCACATGTATGGTCCGACGCAGCCTACGTGCAGTTGCACAGACACATCGTGTAACACAAGCTCTGTGATTGGTCAGCTTAAAAGCTGTGCTGAGTGTGGGCCTTGCTGAGAGCTGCGAGCCCCATGAAGCTAGTGTTTACAAGTGTCGAGTCCCAAAGAGAGCTACAGATGTTTTGTGTTTACCTTATGATTAAAGTTGTTGCACGTCTGCCAGTTCATGCCTCTGAATGAGCGAGTTTGAGCAACATGTACATTAAGGAAGCGATAAGAACGAACAAAACACCCGTGAAGAAACTCAAGACATGAATCTACTGCCAACTAGTGCTTCAGAAGTGTTATTGCAGAGCAAAACAAACAGCACGCAGAAGTATAAATGCACGACTACGCACAAGGCAGGTGACTTAGTCATGCCGGTCACTCGACACATAATCAAAAACCAGCCTTGTAGCTTTTAAAGCGATTAGTTGACTTGACTTTACTTTAAAAAGTGAGTAACCCTGTTCATTTTAAAGCAATTAGTTGACTTCACTTAAAATTAGTGAGTAAACATGAGGCCTTTCCCAGAGATGGGTTGCGGCTGGAAGGGCATCCGCTGCGTAAAAACTGGCTGGATAAGTTGGCGGTTCATTCCGCTGTGGCGACCCCGGATTAATAAAGGGACTAAGCCGACAAGAAAATGAATGAACATGAGGCCTTATAATGTACATAATTATATAATTTCACTTAAATTAACCTAAATTTCCCAGTCACAACGTCATGCAAGTAAAGTCGATAATCAGCTTTAACAGAGCACTTGAGGATGTTGTGTATGTGTACAGTAGAGGAGTATGTGTAGTGTATACTGTAGGGGGCACTGCCTGCATACTAATGCACAACACTACAGCTAATTACCCGCTTCATTAACAAAGACTGAGCAAACCCTGATGCTGGAGCTTTTCTTCATCTGACTCAGTATCAGACGCACAGCATGTGAAATTCAGGAGGATTAAGAGACTGAACACACAAAACATCAATGTGAGGGAAACAAGAAACACACCAAGATACTAAAAACCTTCTGTCATCATGTCTTTGTGTCTGTTTGTTTGTTTGTTTTTTCTAATTATTTAAATGAAAAAGCTTACAAGATTTATTGAAGGATAATAGTTTTCCTGCACATTGTTTTAGAGGGGGGGATTTTTTACAACATGGCAAGCAGAAAGAAAACATTCAAAATACTAAGTTGATTATTGTATCTGATTATTATCCACTTGTTTTTATTAATATTTACATGTATTTGTATTTATTTACTATATTAATTTATATTTATGTTTTATTATATTTACAAATGTCACAGGTGCATAAGATGATTGTATGAAAAATATATTATTTTATTGATTTTCTTGGTTTGTTTGTTTGTTTGTTTGTTTATAAGCAGATCCTACAAAAAATAAAATACTGTTCATTTTATTTTCGTCTTAGTCCCTTTATTAATCCAGGGTCTTTTAATTATTTTTAAATCAGCCAATTACATATTTTATTCATGGTATTTCACTGTATTTTAGGTTTTTTATATTTCATTCATTTATTTAAATCTATTTATTATTTTCTTTATTTACTTAATAAGCTTTGATAATTTTTATTAACTTATTAATTTAATTTACTTTGTTAATAGTTTTTATTTATAATTTTTTATTAATTATTTTAAGCTTATTTATTTATTTTTATACTACCCTATTATAAATTTATTCAAGATAATTTCTCTATTTTATTTCACTGTATTTTTGTTTTCTTTTGTTTTTAATGTTTAATTCGTTAATTTAATATTTATTTATTATTTTAATAATTTGAGTCATAGATTTTTAAAGAAATTTTATTTATATATTTATTTATTTTTTAATAAATGATAATTTTTGTTTTTATATTTATGTTTATTCATTTATTTTACCTTATTTATTTTTTTATTTCATCTTATTTTTTTATTGATCATTTTATTTTCGGCTTAGTCCCTTTATTAATCCAGGGTCGCCACAGCGGAATGAACCGACAACTTATCCAGCACGTTTTTACGCAAAGGATGCCCTTCGACCTGCAACCCATCTCTGGGAAACCCATACACACTCATCCACACACATACACTACGGACAATTTAGCTTACCCAATTCACCTGCACCGCATGCATCTAGAGGAAACCCACTCAAACGCAGGGAGAACATTCAAACTCCACACAGAAACGTCAACTGACCCAGCTGAGGCTCGAACCAGCAACCTTCTTGCTGTGAGGTGACAGCACTACCTACTGCGCCACAGGGTCGCCATAAAATACTGTTTATTCTTACAATCTGATTAATAATGCAGATTTGTATATATATATTGATGGGACAGTATGGAAAACGCAAATAAAAAAACAAAGTAGTGATTTCTAAATTTACTTAACACCCACAAACCGTTATCGGTGTAAAAACAGACATTTTTAGCAAATCTGACCACAATAAACGTGTCATAAATCCACAAATAATGCATTTTTGATCAGGATAAAAGCAGTGTTGTTTTTCTGCAGATGTGTGCGTGTTAATGTGAGCTGGCAGCAGAGACGCTTCATCTGGAAATTGAGCGTTTGGTGATTATTTCTGCAGTCCATTTACAGATCGATCGCTGAGCCTTTCATTTCAAGCACACGCTGATAGAGGCTTGACATTAATTGGGGAAAGATGTGCAATTATGTGTGTGTGTTGTGGAGGCCATGAGTGCTCACACACACACACACACACGCACACATGCGCACAGCAAATTACCCTTGAGGAGGAACAACAGTGAGTTTGAGTGGACTCCATATCCACTCTCTAGTGTATATGCATTAAAAGCAGATTATTATGACACTCACAGAGGGAGAGAGAGAGAGAGAGAGACATGTTCAATATGAATGTATACGTTTGTTTTTTGATGTTGTAATAGTTTCCACTTTATTATGGTTTATTTATTATTTCTTTTTATTAAATTTTAATTATTTTAAAATCAGCCAATTACATATTTTATTCATGGTAATATCTCTATTTATTTCACTGTATTTTAAGTTTTTTTTATATTTCATTCATTCATTTAATTCTATTTATTATTTTCTTTATTTATTTAATAAGCTTTGATCATTTTTTATTAAAGAATTAATTTAATTTACTTTATTAATAGTTTTTATTTATGATTTTTTATTAATTATTTTAAGCTTATTTATTTATTTTTAAACTACCCTACTATAAATTTATTCAAGATCATTTCTCTATTTTATTTTACTGTATTTTTGTTTTCTTTTGTTTTTTTTTATGTTTTATTCATTAATTTAATATTTATTTATTATTTTCATAATTTGAGTCATAGATTTTTTAAATAAATTTTTTAAATAATTTTAATTTTAATTTTTAATTTTTAATTCAGTCACTTATTTTTTTATGCATGGTAATTTCTCGATTTAATTTCACTCTATTTTTGTTTTTATATTTATGTTTTTTCATTTATTTCACCTAATTTATTTTTTTATTTCATCTTATTTTTATTGATTGATTTCATTCTATTTATTTATTTCATCTTATTTATTTATTTTATTTTTTTTCATTTATTTTATCTTATTTATTTATTTTTATTTATTTATTTCATCTTATCTATTTAATTCATCTTATTTATTTATTTATTTTTATTTCATCTTATTTAATAATTTATTTTATTTATTATTTATTTATTTATTTATTTATTATTATCTCATTATTTTTTTATTTCATCTCATTTATTTTTATTTTATTTATTTCATCTTATTTATTTATTTATTTGATCTTATTTATTCATTTATTTCATCCTATTTTTTTTTATTTATTTATTTCATCTTATTTATTTATTTTGTTGAATTATTTTATCTAATTTATTTATTTATTTAGATTATTTTATTTCATCTTTTTATTTATTTTTATTTATTTTTTATTTGATTAACTTATTTATTTATTTTTTTTATTCATTTACTTATTTTATTTATTTACTTCATCTGGTTCATTTATTTCATCTTATTTATTTATTTCTGTTTATTTTATTTATTTATTTTCATCTCATGTATTTATTTCTGTTTATTTTATTTATTTATTTTCATCTCATTTATTTATTTCAGTTTATTTTAAATATTTATTTTCATCTTATTTGTTTATTTAGTTTTCTTATTTATTTATTTAATCTTATTTATTTTTTATTTTTATCTTATTTATTTATTTCAGTTTATTTTATTTCAGTTTATTTCATCTTTTTATTTATTTCAGTTTATTTATTTATTAATTATTTATTTATTTCATTTTATTATTTTTTATTTGTTTCATATTAGATTTAATTTTAGTTTAAACTTATTTATTTTATTTGTATTTATTTATTTATTGATTTTCATTCATTTATTTATTTTTAAATCAACCAATTACATATTTTATTCATGCTTATTCATTTTATATCGCTGCGTTTTCTATTTGTTGTTTTCAGTAAGATCTTCAAGCCATTACACTCTAAATGTCACAGCCAGAGCAGTTTGTCCATTTTAAATGTGCTGTTATTTAGTTTTTCTGCATAAAACGTCACATAAACACATTTCACTTGCTCGTCTTTTTTCTCTGTCTAGGTCCGATTACAGTAAAGGTTGAGAAATCAAAACCCTCTGAGTGCAAAGTGTCCAATATTTCGACATTTCATGGCGCGTCTGGTTCATGGCTCTGCTTTCTGTGTTTGTCGTCCTCTGACAGACCATTATCCCATCAGAACTCAACCTGTAATAATCTATAATCAGCATTATTATTTAACAACTGGCAGCAGAAACGCACTGCGGCGGATCAGATGTTTGTCTCTCCGCTTGATGTCTGATAATGGTGTAAAGTGCAGTCTTAAAAACGCTCCCAAAACTCCATTACTTCACCATTTCTGTCAGAAAACGACAGCCATTTTTGTTTGTTATTAATCATGCACGTGACCTCTGGTGTGTAATGAATGTTTTGTGCAGTAAGGCTATGAATGTGTGTATGTGTTGGTAGATATGTTTATAGTCCTTTGAAGAAGGACAAGACACACACATCCACGCAAAAACACACACCACTGAGCAAACACAGCATCTGGACCGTACACTGGGATATAAACACTCCAGCATATGTTTTACGAAGCAGATGCCCATCTAGCTGCAACCCAGTACTGGGAAACACCCTGTTTTACGAAGCAGATCCCCTTGTAGCTGCAACCCAGTACTGGGAAACACCCATACACTATGGCCAATTTAGTTAATCAATTCACCTACTCGTGTGTTTGGACTGTGGAGGAACACTGGAGAGCCCAGGGAAAACCCACGCCAACACTGGGAGAACATGCAAACTCCACACAGAAATGCCAACTGACCAAGCCGAGGCTTGAACCAGCGACCTTCTTGCTGTGAGCTCGCTTGCTCCTCGTTCTTGCTTCCCTCATCTGCACTGATCTCGGATTTCCTGATATGCTTATTGACCGGACAGCAGCCCTGGGCTAGAGGTCCCGACCAGATTTCTGCAGCGCGGGAATAAATGTCCGAATAAAGCGCGGGAGCAGTCGGTAACTGGTTTAATTTTGGACGGGAGCGTCTAGCAATATCGCTCCCGACTCCCGAGCGAGTGAGCATGTGTATGTATGTGTGTGAACGAGACAGCGTGATGCTGCTTAGCTTGTTTGTTGCTGTGTGTGTGTGTGTGTGTGTGTGTGTGTTTATACAGACAGCTTGTTATAGGCTGTCTGGACTCTGTATAGCTGGGTGGTTTTCGGTTTTGTTCTCCCCCCGGTCTTTAGCGGGATCGGGCGTGGTGGGTAAAAAACAGGGCGGGGCGGGCAGCGGGACAACAAATGCTAAATATAGGCGGGAGCAGTCGGGTTCGGGCTAAAACCAGGCGGGAGCAGGCAGAGCGGGATTCAAAAGTTAGTCCCGTGCAGATCTCTACCCTGGGCTCAAATTTCTCTGAGCTCAGGGTTCTCTCCCGGGACAGCATGCCAAACCTGCTATAAATGCTAAGCATATCTAAGTGGGAACTCTTGAAACAGCGTGGCGCAAAACGTCAAAACTACTCTTGCGCCGAGCTGAAACTAGCAAACAACAATTGCATCGCGCCTTGCACCCCATTGCGCCGGGTGTATGATAGGCCCAATGTGTTTTGGTCATTATCAATGCACTGTCACTTTAATTGAGCGTGCGCAGCGCTGCAAAAATACACCCAGCGCTGAAACTATCATGGCACTGCTGCTTAAGCCTAGTTCACACTACAGGATTTTAAATATCAGCAGATCGCTGTGCTGTTCACACTACATGACTTGACTTTGTGTCTTTTAATCTCTGTGGTATTCACACTACGCAACACTCCGTGAACGATCCACAAGAGGGGGGTCACACACTACATGATCTGACAACAACTCATTCCCCATCAGCTCATTCAAGCTACCAAACCACAGCCAATGAAATGTTGAGGGAGGAGTCATCAGAAAAAGCTGAACACTATTGGCTGCTTGTGTGCTGATTACATCACTGACAGCGTTTCAAGCTTTGGAGAAAGCATTTAAAAACATCGTCAATCAGCTGATTTATGAGCGGATTAATCTCTCATCTGCAAGGTTTGAGTGGATAGATATACAAAGAGTTTTTAATTTTTGTAATTTTATAACTCTTTGAAATAAAACTAACATATTTATAACACCCTGCCGCTTTCTAACCATCAGTGTATTTCTTTCTGACATTGTTATTTTTTTTATTACAAAACAGTAAAGAACTGAGCATTTCTGCCTTAAATTACCATATTGGTCAAAATGACTGCATGCATGTCTGATACTTTTCACTGTGACTTTAAATGTGTGTGCATTTTCTTGCCTGGCAACTTCCTGCTAACATAAACAAAACTTTCTGATGGCAAAAACATCAATTTACTTCAGATATCTTTCAAAACAGCAGATTCTGTGCTGTGAAATAGCTCCTGTTTGAAAGTGAAAATGAAAGCCAAGACCTTTAAGTGTTTTAGTATCTTAACTACATATTTATAGGCTGTATTACCAAAAAAAGATGATATTTTTAGGGTAATGGTGTCATTAAATATGATGCCAGACATTCAAAGCTTAATTTTAATATCTCAATAATAGCTTTGAATGTAAATATGTTGTGACAGTATGGTGTTTTACATGAGAACGGTCAGAATGAGCAGTATGGTAATTCTAATAGTTACAGAGTTCTAGCTCCACTGTTAATATATCCTCCTCTCATGTCTGTGCTAACACAGAATGAAGCCAGTGCACCGATGCCCATTCTGACCAATCACAGATGTTTCTGCTGAGCTCCTGAACACACAGGCATTCAGCTCATTCTGATCTGCTCTCTCATTGGCTGCAGCTCGTCACTACATCTGACCACACGTGGGGTTGAGTCGGCCGACTGCTCTGGAATATTTAGCATGCTGAATGTTGGATTTCCGTCTGCGAGGTGTCGGCGACGCGCCAGCGAGCCTCGTTGATGCGTTGCTCAGTAGTTCACACATAAAAGCCCCTTTCACACATACAGACCTTTCCTTTTGTATGTGTGAACAGGTCCTTTTTGAAAATACCGGTAAATTCGTTCTGGCTATTTTCCGGAAAGAGAAGTTGTAACATTACCGGCAATTTGCCGGAATGCTGCGCTGTGTGAATGCAGAAGGAAGATTCCCGTAATAAGCGCGTGCACGTCTAGAACGTGCTGACGTGAGACGTCTGCTTTAGCCAATCACAACAGTCAGACGCATTTACGTCCGCGCGGTTTGTGAGAATAAAAGCCTTTGAATATTTTTCCAGACACATTTAGCTGCTAGAAGTTAGTCAGATCACGTTTATATGTTCTTCTTAATGCCAACTGTGTAAATAATCATCGATGAGATGCTTATGATAAGCCGTTGTTTGTTTACCTTCAAGCTTTGCGTGTGCCTGTGAAACAGCCTGTGAGCGCCTGCACACGCACATATTATGAACATCTCGACATGAGAAAGTGATCCTGCGAAAGTTGTTCACAATATTGATCATCCACAGAGTTTGTAATGTAGTCAAAGGTTTACAAACACAAGCGCAGCCGTTTAAAGCTCATTTGTGGTGAATGATGTCAGAATTTACCGGTATTTTGGAATGGATGTGTGAATGCTCTTTTCCGGAAAATTTCCGTAACGTCCTCGCCTGTGTGAACAGCACTTTTTTGAATATACCGGTAAAGTTTTTCCGTAAATGTTCCGGATATTTACCGGTATCACTGTGTGAAAGGGGCTAAAGAGCGGCGAGCGCCGAGCACCCGCAGATTTCTTCCCGATCACAGCCCGATCTGTCGGCGAGCTCGTTAACTTCCAAATCGGGCTCAAATCAGGCTTAAAATCCTCTAGTGTGAACTAGGCATTAAGCGACGCATGGGCGCCGAAAAAACACGTGCTGCAACCTGCAGACCCTGGGAACTAATAAAAATTAAATAAATAGGAGCAAAGTCTGAAAGGGTCAGTTTCAGAGAAGCATTCAGAGAGCATTATCTGTGTGGTGTTTTGAGCTGAAACTTCACACACACACTCTTGTTTTACATCTTGTAAAAAGGCACATAATAGGTCATCTTTAAAGAAAAAGCAACCAGGGCGTATTTCACACCACTCATCTCCCACTGAAAAAAAAACCTCGGCTGCATTAAGAGAAACCGAACAGCTTTCCTATACACTCCGTGCTCTCATCTTAATGCCTACACTTCCTCCCTTGAAAGTGCATTTGCAGACTTCAGTGCATCTCGGGGTCAGTCACACAGCTGTTTGTAATTTTAGCAATGCCGCGCTGCTTAGCCGCAGCAAACTTGGTCAAAATCTAATTTCGCGGAGAGCTAATGAAAAATCACAGCTAGAAAAACTCAAACAGGCCAAATTCTGGTGCCGAGGCAGATCCATTTGAACTGCTAGCATCAGTCAATTTAGTGCTAAGCCGCCGTAGCAAAACCTAGCATGCATTAGCCTACGCATAAACCAGCTAACTGCTCGCGATCAGCGCTCCTATATCAGTCCAACCTGAGAAGCTAATAATTCCGCCGTGTCAGCGCTAAAGCCCTCATTTACATTCGGAGATTACGGAGAGGTGAGGCTCTTCGGCCCTATTAATTACAGCTTTTCCAGGTGGAAGCGCTAGTTCTGGGCTTAAATATAGGGTTAGCGTCCTCTTTGCTGGGGTTTGTCTATAAATCGTTTTAATTTCTGGTTTTAAGGCACGTAGGTGCTGGAGAACGCTTGCCCAGAGAGCTCTGCGAGAGACAAAGTGGCCTGAGATTAGCCCCACATCAGTGTTCAGCGTATTTAAGGCTAATCGGCACAGACACTCGCGCTGATTGCTCCTGCAAAGCATTGTGGGTCGATTGGTGCATTTGGGCTGAAACCTGCATTTATTGAACTGATGATGATGCTTCAGTCACGAAGGTTTTAGACCTAGCTTTAGATAAAACACTGTAATAAATACTGTAGTAACGTCAGTTTTTACTATGGTAAACCGATAAGCTGTAATAAATACTGTAGTTACTTTAGTTTTTACTATGGTAAACTGATAAGCTGAAATAAATACTGTAGTAACTTTAGTTTTTACTATGGTAAACTGATATATTGTAAATAATAATGTAGTTACTTCAGTTTTTACTATCGTAAACTGATAAACTGTAATAAATACTGTAGTAACTTTAGTTTTTACTATGGTAAACTGATAAGCTGTAATAAATACTGTAGTAACTTTAGTTTTTACTATGGTAAACTGATAAGCTGAAATAAATACTGTAGTAACTTTAGTTTTTACTATGGTAAACTGATTAACTGCTATAAATACTGTAGTTACTTTAGTTTTTACTATGGTAAACTGATATACTGTAAATAATAATGTAGTTACTTCAGTTTTTACTATGGTAAACTGATATACTGTAAATAATAATGTAGTTACTTCAGTTTTTACTATAGAAAACTGATAAGCTGTAATAAATACTGTAGTAACTTTAGTTTTTACTATGGTAAACTGATAAGCTGTAATAAATACTGTAGTTAGTTTAGTTTTTACTATGGTAATCTGATAAGCTGTAATAAATACTGTAGTTACTTTAGTTTTTACTATGGTAAACTGATAAGCTGTAATTAATACTGTAGTTACTTTAGTTTTTACTACGGTAAACTGATTAACTGTAATAAATACTGTAGTAATTTTAGTTTTTACTATGGTAAACTGATAAGCTGTAATAAATACTGTAGTTACTTCAGTTTTGACTATGGTAAACTGATTAACTGTAATAAATACTGTAGTAATTTTAGTTTTTACTATGGTAAACTGATAAGCTGTAATTAATACTGTAGTTACTTCAGTTTTTACTATGGTAAACTGATAAGCTGTAATTAATATTGTAGTTACTTTAGTTTTTACTATGGTAAACTGATAAACTGTAATTAATACTGTAGTTACTTTAGTTTTTACTATGGTAAACTGATAAACTGAAATAAATACTGTAGTAATTTTAGTTTTTACTATGGTAAACTGATAAACTGATTAATTTAAAATTATCGTGATTTATTTATTTTTTTGCCATATTGCCCAGCTCTAGTTTTGAACAAGGGTGAGTTTTTGCATGAACTGAACAACCCTTTAAGGGCTGCAGTATGAGGATTAAATAGTGCCAAATCACACATTATCACTGCATTAAATGTAAATCTCATTTAGTGTGCGCTACATTATAATATAGCAGTACTCTAAAGCACTACTGCAAATTAAAATGACTCCAAATGACCCAATATAATGAGCATAATTAGCCCAGTATTACTCTATCCTCTCTTCAAAGAGCTCCAGGATCAGTGTAAAGTGTCCGGGGTCCACGGGTGTATCGCAGTCTTATAGCCCAGAGTGTGTGTAAATCAGCATAAGTTGACGGCCGCGGCTCATTGAGCTGTAATTGTCGGTCAGTGACGCCCATCCTCTCCACACACACACACACACACACACACACAAACACAAAATGCTCCAGTGGCCCATTAAGCCAATGGTTTTGGGGCCCCTGAGGGGGAATCCGTTCATGACACTTAATTGAGAAAGATTGTAGCGCAAAACACCATCGGGTGACGCATGATTACACATATTAGAGAACGCCACTCAATTTATCAGCTTTTATTAGTGCGCTGATTATTCACGTATGGAGAATGTCTACTTAAATGAGACCTATTGTGGCCCTTTTTAGGATAAAACAAATCCCTTTGTAAAGTTTCAGCTCAAAATACCCCACATATAATGTTTTCTAAGTCTCTGAAACTGGCGTTTTGGTGACTGTCGCCTTAAATGCAAATGTGCTCATTACAGAAAGGGGCGGAGCTACAAACACCTGTTTGTCAGCATAGTGGCAGATTCAAAAACAAGACTGACATCCTATGCTAATGAGGTCATGAGAGGGCGGGGCATTCCCTCTGATGACACTAGAATGTCAGAGAATGTCAGTCAAAGTGTTTCTGCAGACTGTTTATATCAAGTCTAATTATAACGAATACAATTACAATTACTCGCGAGTGCTGTTCGCGCAGATGCTGTTCTCACATGAACCCACCAGAGGCCGCTGTCGAACGACTAAATGATTGACTGGGCGACCGGCCAATCAGCCGACCCACACTCCTCCTCCTTCCCTAAACCCAACCAATTTTACAGATCGACCCGCCTGCCCGCTTATAACACAGCCAACGATTTACAAAAGCCGTCCAGAAAAAAAAAAAGCCGTTCGTCTGATTTTTACCACGTTTTCAGATTTTACCACACTCTCACCCTGTTGTTTACCTATTTTTTGGATTCTGTTTTTGCCTTGCCTGATTTCTGGAACCGCTCTTCCCGGGACTCAAAACCCTGTCGTGGTTGTGGTGAGCTCCTCTCTGCGTCTCAAGACCGCCGATGTACACGACGAGCTAACTGGACTGGTTGCGGCGGGAAACCCTCCACAGCGGTCAGCTGGTAAGCGCCAAAAGGAACGGCGTCATACCGCCCTGTAGCATACGCTTAAAAAATTAAATGCAACCATACGTACCTCCAGCTACATCATTCGCAGTCTCCAGAAACGTCCGCGGGACTACGTTTTCAGAATAGGCCTGTGTTGTCTTCTTTACTTTAGACAACGTAAGTCTACGGTAGTTGTGCTATATACTATATATATTATTCCTCATTCATTCGTTTTCCTTCTGCTTAGTTCCTTTAATCATCAGATGACACCACAGTGGAATGAACTGCCAACTTATCCAACATATGTTTTACACAGCGGATGCCCTTCTAGCTGCCATGCAGTACTGGGAAACACCCATAAACTTTCAAGTTCACACACACACACACACTCATAGGCTCCTATCATATATCCGGCGCAATAATGCGCAAGATGTGTTTCACCGACGTGTTGTTATTTTCAGACCAACACAACCTTAATTTTCCCGTTACCCGCCACGTTGTTTAAATAGTACATCTATTTGCGTCACTTTGTGGACTCATGGGTGTGCTGGTCTAAAAAGGAGGCATGTTAAGGCGCATTGTTGGAGCGTTGCTATTTTGAGGAACTAAATTAGAGTGCGCAATAGACCAGCTAAAAGCAAATCTAAAGTCCAGCGCAGAGCGCGTTAGTTGTGCGCCTCGCTTACACATTGCTTAAAACACGCAGGATGTACAGCAATACGCAAATATCTTTACAAATGAATGAAAACAATTAAAGGAATAAAATATTAAAAAAATACTATTTTCTACATAAATATGAACACCACTGCTTTTATGCCTTCTTCATCTCGGGAGGCTTTTTTTAGTTCATTCATAACATCTTGCTTTTGTATAATGTTTTTATTAGCGCTGTCAATCGATTTTAAAAAATTAACTAAGTAATCACACTTTTTTTGAAAATGAATTGAGATTAATCACATTTCAAAGACTGAAACTTGTAATTTTGGCTAATCAAATGTATAATTCATGTAAACGCAAGACTATTTAAATTCATTCATTCATTCATTCATTTTCTTGTCGGCTTAGTCCCTTTATTAATTCGGGGTCGCCACAGCGGAATGAACCGCCAACTTATCCAGCAAGTTTTTACGCAGCGGATGCCCTTCCATCCGCAACCCATCTCTGGGAAAAAAATTCAAAATATAATGGTAATTAGAATTTGTGTTTAACTTGTAACACAGATTTCTTCATGTAAACAACATACCCACAATAAACCATCGAGATCCTGGCCTGACAGCCATATTTATTACAGAAATAAAAACACAGGCTGTTAATGCCATTTGAATTTTAAAACAATCAATGCCTATAAAGAAAACATTGATTTCCACGTTGGATTTTAAGTGGACTGCAAAAAATGCCAAAATACAGGCAATGCAGATATGGAAAATGGAAAATTATAATAATAATAAAGTATTGAATACAAACAATTGCACTCATTGTAAAGTTGTATTTTTGGTAGTTGAGAACATTAATTATAAAGCAGAAACAATTTTTCTTAGTCCTCCTTTACATCCAGGCAGTTGCTAAAGCAGTCCAGTCTGTTGACATTATTGAGGGACAATATGGATCTTTTCTTTTGAATGATGTGAGCTGAGATCAGGGGCACTTAATAAAACATTGGAGTTCTCATGCTGAAAGGCAGAGGAATGTGCTGTCTTTGACGGCTCGCGACTTCATCTGGCACTTCATCTACATGGACACTAATACTCTGATTTTAATATGATTAAGATAATACTCTGATTAAGAGTCGACCATGTAAGCAGCGATTTTTGATTACCTTAAAGGACCACCGAGTCATGAAATGAGGAGGTTTTTCTTTCCGTTCGCCATGCGGCATCAAATTCCATTAAAACAAAAGTCGAAAGCTAAAAATGAAACACCCGAAATTGTATGAAACTCTGGAGGAAACGCTGGAGAGCCTGGTAATGCCACATTAATTGTTTTATACTGAAACTCGCCTTCAAAAAGTGCTTTCTAGGTCTTATCCATATTTCTTTGCATGTTTAACACACGTCGGCCACAACAGGGGAAAAAAAATAATGTAAATACGCGAATTGCGTTAATTTTTTTACGTGTTAAATATTTCAAATTAATCGCATGCGTTAACGCACTAATTTTGACAGCACTAGTTATTATTATTAGCAGTATTATTTATTAAGTGCATATTTAATTTGTTTTATCAAAAAGAAGCTGGCGACACGGTGGCACAATAGGTAGTGCTGGTGCCTCACAGCAAGAAGGTCGCTGGTTCGAGCCATGGCTGGGTCAGTTGGCGTTTCTGTGTGGAGTTTGCATGTTCTCCCTGCGTTCGCGTGGGTTTCCCCCGAGTGCTCCGGTTTCCCCACAGTACAAATACATACATGCGGTACAGATGAACTGGGTAGGGTAAAGTGTCCGTAGTGTATGAGTGTGAATGAGTGTGTGTGAATCTTTCTCGGAGATGGGTGGCGGCTGGAAGGGCATCCGCTGCGTAAAACATTTGCTAGATAAGTTGGCGGTTCATTCCACTGTGGCGACCCCGGAATAATAAAGGGACTACGCTGAAAAGAAAATAAATGAATGAATAAAATGTCACTATAAGTCACTTTGTTAAAGTGTAGAGTTGAATTCTCACAATCAGAATTCAACAGAGCAGAGATCAACATCCCATAATGCAACTCACAACCGTAAATAAACCCAAAACACAGTTAATTAACAGACCATTTTTACAGTGTGGATTACAGCAACCCAGCATCATTTATGCGCGCGTCTGTTTTGTTGTATTTACCCCAGCATGTGAGCGCACTTCTCAAATGGATAAAGCCCATGCATTATAATCCCCCATCAACACAAGTTGCATAATTCCTTCTCTGATGCGCACGCCAATGCATTGTGTGCAGTAAATGATGCACTCCGCCTGACTGAACGCCTCTCCCATGGGTGCTCACGCTTGGGTGGCGGTAGAAAGTCCACTTATTTAATATTCCTTTCAGACTCAGATTGCATTTCCTGCACGCTCTTTATTTGTTCCAGTGCAAATCTTGACATTTCAATAGCCCGACTCATCTGAATATCCCGCAGTTTAGACTATTGTTAACTGCTTTCAAACTTGGCTAATTAGAATAAAAAGTGTGTGAGAGAAAAGAAAACTTTGGCTAAATCAATACATCAGGTATGAGAGCATTGTTGGCTGCCATTTAAAGATGATGTGCTATAAATATGTAATAAGCACTTCTCACAAAGATGATTTGATTCTAATTCACAAACTTTGATTATAATTCAGTGAGCCTGTGCATTAAGCATTGTTCGGTGGCGTTTTATTCTGTGTAGGGCACTTATTGAGATACTTTTACTGTAGGAAAACCCCCTGGAGTGTTTTTGAAGGTTATTTAAAAGACTTTTTATGAACTTATCTAGTGGGTAACTGTCATGGTCCTGACCTGACAGTCTTGTCTGTCCTGTCAGTGTTTAATGTTTGCCTGTTTGTCCTGTGCTTATTTACATTGCTGTGTCCATGGCCCCGTTTACACTAGTGCGTTTTAGTTTTAAAACGGCGTTTTAGATCAAAAACGATCCGCGTCCACACTAGCGTTTCTGAACATATCTCCGTCCACACTACGCCACCAAAAACATATATCATGTGACCATTCGCGCACTCTGGGCATGCACGTTCTAGTATAAACTGAAAGCATGCGTCTCGCTCGGCATTTGGTTATTGTTAGTCAACAAACGCCGGTTGAACAATGAACACTGCAATAAACAGTACTGCAAAAAGATGATTTGTTTGATACAACAAGAAAACTTTACATTTTTGACTATAAACAATTGTAATCAATATCAGTGAAGTTCCTATATATGGTTCACCTGATCAAGCGTTAATGACATCTTATAAACACTACTCCAATTTGTTCAACAAATTACAAAAAAAATGTAAATAATAACTTATTAAAGTTTTAACTTTTATATTAACAAAATTTTTAACTAAAATTATTGTAATCAGGGGCGAGGCAGTGCCACAGTAGGTAGTGCTGTCATCTCACAGCAAGAAGGTCGCTGGGTTGCTGGTTCGAGCCTCGGCTTAGTTGCCGTTTCTGTGTGGAGTTAGCATGTTCTCCCTGCGTTCGTGTGGGTTTCCTCCGAGTTCTCCGGTTTCCCCCACAGTCCAAAGACATGCGGTACAGGTGAATTGGGTAGGCTAAATTGTGCATAGTGTATGAGTGAATGTGTGTGTGGATGTTTCCCAGAGATGGGTTGCGGCTGGAAGGGCATCCGCTGCGTAAAAACTTGCTGGATAAGTTGGCGGTTCATTCCGCGGTTGCGACCCCGAATTATTATAGGGAATAAGCCGACAAGAAAATGAAATTAAATTATTGTAATCCGTATGAGTGAAGTTACTATGTATGGTTCACCTAATAAAGGGTTAATGATATGTAATAAACACTACTGTGAAAGATGATTAGTTCGATGCAAAAAGAAAAGCTTAAATGATAACTATTTAACTTTTTTGACTTAAAAAACAACTGTAATCAATATCAGTGAAGTTACCTTATGGTTCACCTGATAAAGGGTTAAAGATGTAAGATAGTAAACATTTAATAATTACTACTCCAAGATATTATTTGTTCAATAAACAAGAAAAGCATATGACTAAGGAGGAATTCAGTGACCATATGCATTGAACGCTGTTCGGTGCTGTTTTACCCTTTATAGGACACACGTTGAAAGGTTCGTTGGAAAACCCTGGAGTAATGAGGGTTATTACACGACTTCTGAACTTTTATACTGCAAAAAATATAAAAATAAGAAAATTACACTGTAATCAACATCAGTGCAGTTACTATAAGCGGTTCTTCATCTGATAAAGAGTTACAAATGTGTCATAAATATGTAATAAACACTACTGTGATTTGTTCGATGTAACAAGAAAAACTTCTAAACATTCTTGACTTTGAAAAAATGTAATTAATATCATTGAAATGACTATATAAGGTTAATTTGATAAAAGGTTAAAGATGTAATAAATGTGTAATAAACACTACTCTGAAGAATTATTTGTTCGATGCAACAAAAATTTAACAATGACTTTTTTTTTACTTTTTTGTCTTCAAAATCAGTGAAGTTCCTATATATGTGTCACCTGATCAAGCATTAATGATGATATGTTAGAAATATGTTAGAAACACTACTCCAATTTGTTCAGCATAAAACAAGAAAAAACGTAAATAATGACTATTTAATGTTTTGGACTTAAATATTAATTTAAAAAATTCACTTTTTTGTAATCAGTTCAGCAAAGTTACTATATATAGTTCACCTGATCAATCGTGAATCACCATATGCATTGAACGTTGTTTGGTGCTGTTTTACCCTTTATAGAGCACACGTTGAAATGCTCGTTGGAAAGCCCTAGAGTATAACAAGGGTTATTACACGTCATCTGAACTTTTATACTGCAAAAAATATAAAAATTGCAGAACTACATTGCAATCAATATCAGTGAAGTTACTATAAGCGGTTCTTCATCTGATAAAGGGTTACAAATGTGTCATAAATATGTAATAAACACTACTAGCAAAGATTACATCTTCAATGCAACAAGAAAGACTGACAGTACAGATTTAGTGACCATATGCATTAGGCACAGTTCAGTGCCCTCTGAAAAAGGTTATGTAATCAAAATGCAATACACTACAATTAGAGATCATTTATTCTAGAACAACGTTAATTACAGTTTAGAAATTGACTGATCTTATGCATTAAAGTACTGAAATCTCATCAAAACTCTACTCCCAATTCCAAATAATTCAATGCAACAAGAAAAGCTCATTAAAAATCCATTGTCAATATGCAATAAGCATTGATCAGTGCCTGTTAAAGAAGGCACATACATAATAAATATATAATAACCTCTACTATAAGAGATGATTTGTTTAATGCAACAAGAAAAACTTGAGCAGGAAATTATGTCGAAAGCAAAACCACCAATACAAGCGCACAATTCACCAAACTAACTGTGATTTCAACCAACTTTCTAACACTGTCTCGTTCGTGACCGATCTCCCCAAAGAAGACATCTATCCTAATTAGCACCACTGCGATCCCGTAATTATGCTAATTTGGGTCAAATGATCAACATATTGAGCAGACTGTGGTAAAAGCCCTTGAAGTAAGAGGTTACCCGCTCTGCCCTCTACAGCCAAGTGAGCGCACGCCAATCCAGCATGCACACAACAACACAACAACAACAAACAAACTCATTTACATTTTGCCGCAGACGAGTCAAGACAGGAGTCAAGCAATCCCAAGAGACTCACCTTCTGGCTGCCTGTGCATGAAGAAATGAACCATCGGCAGCTCCTCCGTAAGGGAAGTATGGTCCCTTCTTAGATTCCCGACAAGAGCAGAAAGCGGACGTCCTCCTTCCTCGGCGGTACTGCGATGAAGACTGGATCTGCTCTCCCCACAAAACAAACACACGCAGGTTTTTTAGCAGCGTAACCCTGAGTCAGGCCTGCCTTTGAAATGCTCTGTAGCCCACAACACAAGACGGCTTTCATTATCTGCGGAGTCGCAGCGAGGCCTAGCTTTAAAAGCTACTGATTTCTTTTTTCCTTTAGCCTCCCACACAAAGGAAGGGCAGTTTGTAAATTACTTGCTCGTTTCAGCCCGACAAAAGGTACTTTCATTGAAACCCCCCCCTCCACACACACACACACACACACCCTCCGTTTGATTTTGCTCAAATTTGATTACAAGGATTGAAAAAGGAGGAAATAGAAGAGAGAGAAAAGCAGATGGCGTCTGCATTCAGCGCACTGAATGGCTTTATCTGGCTGCCTTTTTAAACTGTGGCAATCCACAAGCATTTCGCCCGGCGTCAAAAGAAAAAACTTGACAAAAATGATCGCTCTGCCATTTCTCCTGTACGGAAAAAGGCGCCGGAGAAAAGGCTTTTCTCTCTCCTTTCTTCTGCGCTATCGCCCGCCTGGATCAAAATAATGGAGATTAGCTATTTCATTAGAAATTATAGCTGGATATGGAGTAGGCTGTCATATTAATAGCAACCTGCCTGTGGCCCTTCACCGTGTGCAATTCGCCTAGACAATAGGCTGAGGGAGACCATATATTGAACCTCTGATCAATTTTCCATCATCAAGACGTTTAACAAAGACGTGCGCCTGGCCTGCCGAGAGCCCCCTCCTCGCCAAAACAGTTCAAACTCAACTAAACACACATTCTGCGCCACAAAAAGAGGCATTCTCTGCGCGGAGAAAGGAAAGCGACGCGGGCTATAATTCCGTTTCTATGGCCCGATGGGCATTTCAGCACGCACTTGTTTTCAGCTGTAGATAATTACAGGCTGTGGCAGACGGGAGAAGAAGCGGGAACAAACAGAGCGCCGGGCTGCTTTATTCTGCACTTGTGTCGAAACGCTTCGGGATAGAGCGCGTGTGCGAAAGACTTGAAGGATGTGAGAACACAGCTATGTTTACATCCACCTAGTTTTTAGATTATTCGTTCATTTTTCTTCAGCTTAGTTCGTTAGTTATCAGGGGACACAGCGGAATGAACCGCCAACTATTTCAGCATGTTTTATGCAATGGGATGCACTTTCAGCTGCAACCCAGTACTGGGAAACACCCATACACACTCATTCACACACACACACATACTACGGACAATTTTGTTTATGGAATTCCAGCCTGATCCCGGGAGGTACGTATGGCTGCATTTTATTTTTTTTAAGCGAACGCTACGGGGCGGTGTGACGCTGTTCCCTTTTGCGCTTGCCGGCTGACCGATTACCTCCGTGTGGAGGGCTTTCCCGCCGCAATCAGTTTGTTCGGTCAGTTCATCGTGTGCGTCGGCGGACTTCAGATGCAGAGAGGAGGAGTTGACAAAGGCGTCCGGGTTCGAGTCCGGGGAAGAGCGGTTCCAGAAATCAGGTAAGACAAAAACAGCAAAAACAGAATCCAAAAAATAAAGAGAACGAGTTCATAACAGGGTGAGAACGTGGTAAAATCAGAAAAAGTGGAAAAAAAAAAAAACAGACGAGGGCTTTTCTTTTTCTAGACGGCTTTTCTAAATTGTTGCTCGGGTTCAGGGAAGTGAGCGGGCGGGCGGGTCAATCGGTAAAACTGGTTGGGTTCAGGGAAGGAGGAGGGTGGGTCAGCCGATTGGCCGGTTGCGCAGTCAATCATTCGGTCAGTCAGACAGAGGCCTCTAGTAGGTTGACGCGAGAACAGCGCAGGCGTGAACGGCACTAGCGAGAGACGTTCGATATATGAAAAAGCGCACACATCAGCCTCTCGCGGATTCGCGAAAACAAAAACTGCACAAATACGTACCTCCCAGGACGTATTTCGCGGTCCCCAGTAACGTCCGCTGGACTACGTTTTCAGAAAGAGCCTGGGTTGCAAGAAAGTCACGACTGGCCAATCAGAATCAAGTACTCCAGACAGCCATGTGAGAAACTTACTTGTTGACCTCACACTCATTCACAGACACACTCATACACTAAAGCCAATTTAGGGCATCCAATTCACCTGCACCACATGTCTCTGGACTGTGGGGGAAAACAGAGTTATGCTAGATAACTACTTTTCTGCTAAAACCACATTCTGTACACATTACATAGTCCTGGCTGTGGAGGAAGGTACTTAAATGGCCTGCCTACAGTCCTAACCTGTCTCCGATAGAGAATATGTGACGACCCCGTACAGTTGCCCACCTTAAGACTCGTTTGCAGGAAGAATGGGACAAAATTACACCTGAAACACTTCATCACTTGCTGTCTTCAGTCTCTAAACGTCTTTTAAGTGTTGTGAAAAGGAATGAGAACATTCCTATTTAAAACAATATTAAATAAAAACCATGAATGACGCATTAAACAATCCTTGTTGTGTTGTCCGCAATGAAATACAAGTCAAAGTACATTCAGAAATCACTACTTTCTTTTTTTATTTGCGTTTTCCATACTGTCACAACTTTTTCTGATTTGGGGTTGTAGAAAATGCTTCATGATTAAAGCATATTTAGCTATTTGGACTAGAAACAAGACAAAAAACTCATCATATATGGCAATAAAACAAAAGCAGATTCCTCAGCACTAATAATTTGATGATTTTTGTGCTTATAATAATCAGTGTAGAGCAAAACAGGAGATTCTGATCGCCCAGTGAGCGAAAAATCCCCCTCAACACTTTCAGTCTGAATGAAGGACTGATTCAAAAGGCCACCTGATAGACGTTCCCTTGCAGACGGACGCAGATGCGGCACATTTGATTCCTGTAATTACAGACTTTTGCCTTTGTCCCCCATTTGCATGAGCTTTTGATAAGCTGAATGGAAAAAGGTCAAACGCTGTTGGCAGGAATTATGATTTGGATTCGTTTCAGATCACACGAGGCAGAAACGTGTCGTTTTGTGAAAGACAGCTGGTCTGGTGTCATCTGAACATGTTTTAGCATGAGCGGAGGATGGCTAGCTTTGATAAAGTGTGTGGGAGATGCTGAGAAAACAGCTGGTCACTATGAAAACTATCAGAATCGGGGGCAGTTCACACGACAACACTTTCAGACAAAATAAAAACACAGGAAAATTTGGTGACACTTTACTTGAAGGAAATGTTCATAAGGCATGAAACCTTTATAATCATGATCAAAACAAGTCATGAATGTGAATCAGATTTCATGCATGGCCATAGAAACTGTCATTAGGTGTAATTCGCTCAGTTTAAATGCAAAGTCGACATAGTTTGTCATGACAACTTGACATAAACAAATGCAAACAAATCCAACATAGACTCATTCTGAAAACATTGCCCTGTATACATTTCTGGAAATTGCTAATTATATAGCTAAAGGCTGCATTTAGTCTTTAAAATGAATGCTTTTCGCGCCTACAAGCTGACTGCATGCCTCCATAGGAGCGGCTTTCCCGCTGTTACAAGTTTGTCCAATGGCTCGCCGTGTACGTCGGCAGACTTGTGACGTAGAGTGGAGTTGACCGTGACAATGAGGTTCAAGTCTGGCGAAGAATGATTCCAGAAAGCAGGAGAAAACCAAAACAAAAGCCAAAAAATAAAACAAACAAGTAAATCAGGGGCTCTCAAGCTTTTTCACTTCAGAGCCCACTTCTTTCTTCGATCAATTTTTGGAGGCCCATCTGCCCAACATTTTCTCTAAAAGGTTTGTATGAAATGCTTGTGTAAACCTTTATTTATTAATCATAAATTATATATATATATATATATTTTTTTTTTTTGTGCCTTCTATTATTTTCTATTATCAGCATTTTTATTCATTCATTCATTTTCTTGTCGGCTTAAGGCTGATTTATACTTCTGTGTCAAACGGCGGCGTATGCTACGGCGCTGAGGCATAGCCCTTCGTCGTGGCAGTCGGCGCCGCTGACGTGCACCTCTCAAAAATTGTAACTACACGTTGTAACGACGCGTGGCACAAGCTCTGTGATTGGTCGGCTTGGTAGCGCTGACGAGTCTGGGCGGGACCGAGAGCCGCGTAAATGGCGCGAGCTGGACGCGAGCCCAATGGAGCGATTGTTTACAAGTGTGGAGTCCCGTGAAGGAGCTCCTGATGAAAAGTTTTGTTTTGTGTTTACCTCATAGTTAAAGTTGTTGCACGTCCGCCGGTTCCTGCCTCAAAATGAGCGAGTTTAAGTCACTTGTACATCCAGGAAGTGTTCAGGAAAAGCAAAACAGCAGAGAAAAAACTTGACACAGATGAACATTTACACCTCACTGCCAACTAGCGTTTCGGAAGTGTTAATGCAGACCAACAGAGACAGCGCGCGGAAGTATAAACGCACAGCTACGCGCGTTGCATGCGCCGTGGGTCACGCCGGTCACTTGACGCAGAAGTTTAAACCAGGCTTTAGTCCCTTTATTTATCCAGGGTCGCCACAGCGGAATGAACCGCCAACTTATCTAGCAAGTTTTTACGCAGCGGATGCTCTTCCAGCCGCAACCCATCACTGGGAAACATCCACACACACATTCACACACACACTCACACACTACGGACAATTTAGCCTACCCAATTCACCTGTACCACATGTCTTTGAACTGTAGGGGAAACCGGAGCAAAACCCACGCGAAGGTAGGGAGAACATGCAAACTCCACACAGAAACGCCAACTGAGCCGAGGTTCGAACCAGCGACCTTCTTGCTGTGAGGCGACAGCACTACCTACTGCGCCACTGCCTCGCCATCTTGAAAAATATTCAGTCAAACATTATTTACTCTCATCATGGCAAAGATAAAAATAAATCAGTTAGAGATGAGTTATTAACACTATTACGTTTAGAAATGTGTTGAAAATAGCTGCTCTCCGTTAAACAGAAATTGGGGGAAAAAATAAACAGGAGGGGTTCATAATTCAGAAGGGCGAATAATTCAACTGTATGTCATTATGCAACTTTTACTCTCCCTGTAAACCACATAGACCGGCACACACACACACACACACACACACACACACACACACACACACACACACACACACACTCGACATGCGTTTGAGGGAATTATAGATGTGCAGAGAGTCTCTTCACACAGATAATGGCTGTGCTGCAGGTCACCAGAAACTCACATTATGCTGAATGTGCCTGTCAGAAATAAGACTGCCACGTGTGCAGAACGGAAACAAGAAGTATTCGAATCAAATTGGCAGATTTCTGGCCAGCAGCGTAATGTGCTTCAGTAATCCCTTTATCAAACGCCACGATTAAGTGCTTTTATTGGAGGCTGTCAGAGGAGGGGGGGGCGGAAAAAAAGACTTGACTGAATATGTAAATATATTTAAGGTCAGCCTATCACCTAGTTTAATTCTATATTAGTGCGGCTTTTTCAATCTCTGGAGAGAGAAATGAAGGAGATTTCATATATATGCAACTCGGGGGTCATATTATTGTGCCATTTTGGGGGATTTTTAAATAAGGATTCTGCTCAGAAATGACAGTTTCAGCCTTTCTGTTTCAGGCCTACCAAATATTTCATTTATTATTAGTTGTAATTAGGCATGGGATGATAACTGCTTTCTAGATACACCGCGGTTTGGAAAAGTCAAGGCTTTATTTTTTTAGGACAACAGTATTTCCAGCAGAAAAGATCTCCAGAGATGTTGTTTTAAATTGTAAGGAAATCTGTGTTTTTGAAACTAATAAAGACAGCAGGAGTCAATTACTTATTTTAATTATTTGACCTGACATGTTTACTGCTCCAAACTGTTTTAAGGGTGCTTTCACATCTGTAGTTCGCTTCATTTGGTCCGGAGCAAGCGCAATAAATGATGCATTTTTGCATTTTCTGCCGTCTTTGGGCCGTTTTCACACCACACTGCTGACTTTGGTCCGAACCAGTTGAAACGAACCAAAAGTCATCTGACAAAATCCACATCTCTCATTGGCCAGATGTTGTTGAACATAGTTCCCAAACTGCTTATTGATTGGTCAGAATTCACGTGCGGGAAAATGCCAGTGAACTCCCGCAGGTAATCAAAACCTTTTACTCTGGAGGGACGACTGCGCTGGCTGATTGCATCCCTGCTTTAGACAAACTACACATTTGGAGAATGAAGTGCGGCCGCGGCTGGAAAACAGTGTTTAATGCATCGCTCGTCACTTCAGGAGGAGGCGTGAATTCATTTAGCTAAACTGCGACATGGTCATCTTGCGGAAATATTACCAATGATCCATCAGGTAATGTTTTCCCCTCTCTCTCTCTCTGTTAGTAAAGCGCTGTCAACAAATATTTTCCTCCATATCCCATAATGCACAGCGCATCGGCCTACAGCAGCTGGATTACTCCAAAAAGCGCAGTACTGTTTGTGGTTGGGTCTGTTTTAGTACGGATCATATTCTCACCACAAACTAACCGATCCAGTGTTCGTTTGAAAGCGTACTGAGACCACCTCTTCAAGCAGGTCTCGGTACGCTTATTTGGTCCGCTTTTGGTGCGCAGTCGAGTACGATTGCTGCATTCTCACCTGCCCAAATGTGTCGTACCAAAAGGGAAAACGAACTCTACTGCGATTCAATCAAACTAAATAAGGCAGGTGTGAAAGCTCCCTAAATGTTTCTCAAAATAAAATATATTCAGGGCCAGATTAACGTAAAGCTATAGGTGGCGCTGAAGCCCCAGGGCCTACGATTGGCTGAATAATTAATTTGCGCTATGACCTGGGAAACGCCTCTTTGCGTTACGCTTTCTCTAATCGATAATTTGAAGTAGGGTTGCACGATTAATCGAAAAAAATCACGATCTGGGTTCGACCCTACACACGATCTTAATTCACCTTTTCTACGATTCAGCCAATTCTATTTTCAAGGTCAGGAGTGAAGCTTAAAGGCGGCCGCACAGGTCCTCACAGGAGCATGAACACCTTCAAATGGAGTTGAAAGTGTCACATACTGTATTTAAAAGGTATAATTCACCCAGAAATGTCCTTTCTGTGTCATGTAAAGATTTATTTGCGGCCGCAAAATCACACGTGAGCTGACCACGAGCTACCGAGAACGCGCGCGCGTGCATGTAGCACGCTAATGACGGCTACTTTAGTGAACAGAACCTGCATATGCTGTGAATAACAAGTTATAAAGCTGTAAATAACAGTCAGTTTGTTGCACAGAGCGATCGTTTGAGAGCCGCGCTGAAAGAATGATTTGCATGTGTGTGTGTCTTATCACATGAGCCGCACTGCGAAGTGAAAGTGAAACCAGTCGCACATCATTTAAATGATCGTAACGCATTTTACAGTGATGATTACGACAAGCATTTGATATGTTTTTTTCTTTCATAGCTAACACAGTGTTGTGCATGAAAATAAATGGTTTACAAAGTCAGTACAGCTACTCCAGCTTATATAATGTTGAATATAATGCAAAAATGTCTGATTTTACCAGTGAAAAAAAATAAAATATTAAAAAAAATATATATATAACAATCAAATGGTGAAAATTTTAATAATAATAATAATAATAATTAGTAAATTAATAACAATAATAATGATAACAACAATATATATATATATATATATATATATATATATATATATATATATATATATATATATATATATATATATATATATATATATATAGTTGATTCTGTTGTTATTATCATTATTGTTGTTAATAAAATAATTATTTACAAATATTATTATCAAAATTTTGACCATTTGATTTATTATATATATATATATATATATATATATATATATATATATATATATATATATATATCAAATTGTCAAAATTTATATATATATATAGAGAGAGAGAGAGAGAGAGAGAGAGAGAGACGATGATAGAGACAGACAGACAGACAGACAGACAGACAGACAGACAGACAGACAGACAGACAGACAGATAGATAGATAGATAGATAGATAGATAGATAGATAGATAGATAGATAGATAGATAGATAGATAGATAGATAGATAGATAGATAGATAGATAGATAGATAGATAGATCTATATAGACAGAAATCTTATGGCAATGCTGTGCAAGCTGACGTCACAGACTATGCAAATCTGCAAAAAACAAACAAAACACTTTGTGTTTACGATGATGTCATGGCAGTACACTGTATATATTTATATATTCTAATGACATCAGCACATGACATCACAGAAGCTCTCTAACTGAAGAATAACTGTATTTATAATCATTTTAAAATACTAAACAATTCCATATAAAAACAATTAAAAAATTTGTTAATCCCACCAGCAGTCAGTGGTGCTAAACTACTGTTTTAAAAAATTAAATAAATAAAAATAGTTTATTTTTCTTACTCCAAATGCAGAGTATTTAGCTTAGGGGAAAACTCACTTAATTTTTAACTCATTCTTTCTGAAAACGGTGAAGTAGTGGCATAGTGCTGTCGCCTTACAGCAACAGGTCGCTGGGTCACTGGTTCGAGCCTCAGCTGGGTCAGTTGGCGTTTCTGTGTGGAGTTTGCATGTTCTCCCTGCATTCGCATGGGTTTCCTCTGGGTGCTCCGATTTCCCCCACAGTCCAAACACATGCGGTACAGGTGAACTGGGTAGGCTAAATTGTCCGTAGTGTATGAGTGTGTGTGTGAATGTGTGTGTGTGGATGTTTCCCAGAGATGGGTTGCGGCTGTAAGGGCATCCGCTGCGTAAAAACGTGCTGGATAAGTTGGCGGTTCATTGCGCTGTGGCGACCCCGGATTAATAAAGCCGACAATTAAATGAATGAATGAATATATTTCTGAAAACAAGACAATATTTTCTTGAAAATGCTTCTTAATTCAAGAATTTTTAGCTATTTTCACAAGAAACAAAAAAGAAAATCGTTTTTTGCAGTGCAATCACACATAAATATCCAAACATCCATAACCCAAAAACAGCTTTAAAATACAAAACAGAAACTGAACTGAAACCAGCAGTCATTTCAGGGTCAAACAGCAGATCAAAACACAAACCTCCAGAAGAAAAGAGACACACTTCCTAAAGCAAGAGACTGAAATAAATGGCAAATAATCACAAACAAAAATCACACAGATTAAAACACCTGCGTAATAAACACATTTCCGTCTATTTATATGTCCAAAACGTATTTAAATATTAGATTTCCACCCCTTTTTATTACACTTTTTTTCTACTGGTTTCATACACGTCACATATTATGTCATAATATTAGGCTTAATAATAATATAATAGGCTTAAATGACATAAAACACACTGTCCCATACATGTAAACACATTTCCATCTATTTAGATAAGTCACAAACATATTTAAATGTTAGATTTTGACCCCTTTTTTCTTCTAGTGCCCATACACGTGTCAAATGTAATGCACAATATTATATAGGCAATATTATATAGGTTTGAAAATACTATTATATAGGCTTAAATGACACGAAACACACTGTCAAATACATGTTAACACATTTCCATCAATTTAAATCTGTCAAAAACATATTTAAATATTAGATTTTGACCCCTTTTTCACACTTTTTTTCCTTCTAGCACCCATGCACGTGTCAAATGTAATGTCATGAATAATATTATATAGGCTAAATGACATGAAACACACTGTCCCATTCATGTATACACATTTCCATCAATTTAAATCTGTCAAAAACAAATTTAAATATTAGATTTTGACCCCTTTTTACTTCTAGTGCCCATATACACTGTTCAAATGTCATGCAAAATATTATATTATATTATACGGATTTAATGACATATATTATTTAATAGGCTTTAATGACATAAACACTCTGTCCCATACATGTGAACACTTTCATCTATTTAAATATGTCAAAAACATACTTAAATATTAGATTTTGACCCCTTTAAACACTTTTTTTTCTTCTAGTGCCCATGCATGTGTCAAATGTCAAGTAATGAATAATATTATATAGGCTTAAATGACATGAAATATACTATTATATAGGCTAAATGACATAAAACACACTGTCCCATATACAAGTAAACATATTTCCATCTATTTAAATCTGTCAAAAACATATTTAAATGTTAGATCTTGACAATTTTGGGGTTTTCTAGTGCCCATTCATGTGTCAAATGTCATGTCATGTCATGCATTATGTTATATAGGCTTAATATTAATATTATATAGGCTTAAATGACAATAAACACACTGTCCCAATACATGTAAACACATTTCCATCTATTTAAATCTGTCAAAAACACATTTAAATATTAGATTTTGACCACTTTTACACTTTTTTTTCTTCTAGTGCCCATACACATGTCAAATGTCAAGTCATATATAATATATATAGGATTAAATAGGATGTAATATACAATTATAAAGGCTTAAATGACAATAAGCACACTGGCACATACAAGTAAACACATTTCCATATATTTAAATATGTAAAAAACAAATTTCAATATTAGATTTTGACCCTTTTTTTCTTCTAGTGCCCAGTGTCAAATGTCATGTAATGTCATGCATTATATAATATAGGCTTAATATTAATATTTTACAGGCTTAAATTACATGAAACACACTCTCCCATAGATGTAAAACACATTTCAATCTATTTAAATATGTCAAAAACATACTTAAATATTAGATTTACCTCCTTTTTACTTATAGTGCCCAGACAAGAGTAAAACGTCATGTCATAAATAATATTATATAGGCTTAAATTACATGAACTATACTATTATATAGGCCTAAATTACATTAAACACACTGTCCCACACATTTCTATCTATTTAAATCTGTCAAAAACATATTTAAATATTAGATTTTGACCCCTTTTTTTCTTCTAGTGCCCATGCACGTGTCAAATGTCATGCATAATACTAACTATACAGGCTTAAATGACATGAAACACACTGTCCCACACATGTAAACACATTTCCAGCTACTTAAATCTGTCAAAAGCATATTTAAATATTAGATTTTGACCCCTTCTTTTCTTCCAGTGCCCATATACGTGTCAAATGTCATGCATAATATTATATCGGATTAAATAAAATATACTATTTATTAGGTTAAAATAAAACACTCTGTCTCATACATGTGAACACTTTTTTCTATCTATTTAAATATGTGAAAAACATCTTCAGTATTAAATTTCAACCCCTTTTCACACTTTTTTCCTTCTAGTGCCCATGCATGTGTCAAATGTCATGTCATGAATAATATTATATAGGCTTAAGTTACATTAAACACACTGTTACATATATGAAAACACATTTCCATCTATTTATATGTCAAAAAACTATTTAATTTAAGATTTCAACTCCCTTTTAACTTTTAGTTCCCATATATGTCAAATGTCATGTCATACATTATATATATAGGCTTAAACAACTTGAAATATAAAATTTTATTAGCTTAAATGACATGAAATATACAATTTTTTTTAGCCTTAAATTACATGAAACACACTGTCTCATAAATGTAAACACATTTCCATCAATTTAAATAAGTAAAAAAACATACTTAAGTATTAGATTTCGACCCTTTTTTCACACTATATAATATAATATCGGATTAAATGACATGACATATACTAATATACAGGCTTAAATGACATAAAACACACTGTCAATATACACGTAGACACATTTCCAGCTACTTAAATATGTCAAAAGCATATTTAAATATTAGATTTTGACCCCTTCTTTTCTTCCAGTGCCCATATACGTCAAATGTCATGCATAATATTATATCGGATTAAATAAAATATACTATTTAATAGGCTTAAATGACATTAAACACTCTGTCTCATACATGTGAACACTTTTTTTCTATCTATTTAAATATGTGAAAAACATACTTCAGTATTAGATTTCAACCTCTTTTCACACTTTTTTCCTTCTAGTGCCCATGCATGTGTCAAATGTCATGTCATGAATAATATTATATAGGCTTAAGTTACATTAAACACACTGTTACATATATGTAAACACATTTCCATCTATTTATATGTCAAAAACCTATTTAATATAAGATTTCAACTTCCTTTTAACTTTTGGTTCCCATATATGTCAAATGTCATGTCATACATTATATATATAGGCTTAAACAACTTGAAACATACAATTTTATTAGCTTAAATGACATGAACTATACTATTTTTTAGGCTTAAATTACATGAAACACACTGTCTCATAAATGTAAACACATTTCCATCAATTTAAATAAGTAAAAAAACATACTTAAGTATTCGATTTCGACCCCTTTTTCCCACTATATAATATAATATCGGATTAAATGACATGACATTTACTAATATACAGGCTTAAATGACATAAAACACACTGTCAATATACATGTAGACACATTTCCAGCTACTTAAATATGTCAAAAGCATATTTAAATATTAGATTTTGACCCAGCTTCTTTTCTTTCAGTGCCCTGTCAAATGTCATGTCATGCATAATATTCAATGACATGGCTTAATGATATGAAGCACACTGTCACACATGTAATAACATGCCCATCTATTTAGATATATGTCAAAAACATACTTAAATCAAACAAAAACATATTTAAATATTAGTTTTTACCTCTTTTATCACACTTTTTTTTCGTCTAGTGCCCAGATCACAGAAAATAAAATAATTAATTGGATTTACTCACATTTTTAAAGGTAAGAGGGCTGCATTTAAACAAACTAATGAAATTAAGTAGCGCAAACTTACTTAGTTTGTTTAAATTCAGCCTATATAAATTATTTACAAGCACTTATCTTAAAAAAAAACATTAAATATTTTTTGTGTGCACGTGTCAAATGTAATATACACAACTTCACAAGCTTAATTGAAATAAAACAAACATATTCACACAGATCAAAGTTTTAGTTCTTTAGTTCAATACACATTCAACAATGCTTGTTAATATTTCCGAATATGCTGCACTTCCAGCTCGCATCCCTGAAGTCAAACGCAATTATCAAAGAGCGCATCTCAAACAAACAGAAACAAAACAAGCAGCAGAAGTTTTCATTCAGCACGCAGGCTCCCGGCAGGGATAGCCTTTTGATATTAAAGCAAATAATTATCCAAACAAACAAACAACAAAGAAAGACGAGAAAGAGAGAGAGAGAGTGAGAGATATCCCCAAATACCTTGTGATGCCCAGAGGAAGGCTGCGGCCGGAGAGATGAGCCGATACTTTTCTCCTCTCCGTCTCAGCAGCTTCTCTCTCTCTGCGGCAGAAAAGCGCTTTTGAGACTCGCTGGCATATTTAATTAGGAGCTGTTTGCACTATCAGCGCGCGTGGATCTACCTCCACAATCTCTCCTGAGTCAATCTTCCCCATCTCTGATTTTTCTTTTATATTTATGCCTGGCATATTTAATTGTAGACAAAAGGTTAGTCGGGGCTGCGTTCGCCGCACACAGGCAGAATAATCTGCTTTAAAAGGCTTGACATTTCAGGCTTTTGAAAAAGAAGGAGGAAAAAAAAAATTATATCCCCTGCTTTTGTTAATCAATGAAGTAGAACTCTTCCCGAACAAAAGAATTAAATTGCTCGCTTGGTTTAATAAAAACCAACAGAAAAACGGCTGCTTCCTGTGGGCTTTTTGTGTGTGTGGAGATGCAGCACATGTAATTCCATATGATTTGGGGGCAAAACTCTTCTTTTTTTGGCTTTGTCGATGCTATTGAAGCTCCAGCCGGCGCGCCAGGAGCTCGCGTTTGTCATTAGATGTGACTTTCAGTGACTGCGGCCCCGGACACTACAATTTACAATTTCTATACTGTCCTTTGGCTGTGAAAAAAAGCTGTAATTATGCAAATATGGGGGTGTTGGGGCGGAGGGGGGGTAATAATTAGGAGCTTCAACCGCTCATTGTGCTGCTGGACTGAAATCCAGCCCAGTGGGAAGAAGCCTGTGTTTCTGCCTCCAGTTTCCTGAGAAAAAAAAAAAACTGGAGGATTTTAAGAAGAAATGATTCGATCTGTGAATTTAGCTATTATGAGTTATCTGAGCCTAGATGTATGAGATAAAAACGTCTAAATTATGAGATAAAAGTGCAAACTTTCTTCAAAAGTTGACATAAAGGCTGAGTTGTGAGTCAATCGTTAAAAGTCAGACAGATGGCATGCTAAAATAAAGCAACAATAGTTATGAGATAAAGAATCATATTTATGACACGAAGCTTATGACACGAAGTGATTATGAGATAAAAGAATTCATTTTAAGTAGAAATGACTTGATCTTTAATGTGGCAGTCAGTTTAGTTTAGTATCAATTATCTGTCACAGCCTAGATATATGAGATAAAACATCTAAATTATGAGATAAAAGTGCAAACTTTCTTGAAAAGTCAAAACAATTAACATAAAGGCTGAGTTGTGAGTCAATTGTGAAAAGTCAGACAGATGGCACGCTAAAATAAAGCAACAATATAATGTCTCATGATTATGAGATAAAGAATCATAGTTATGACACTAAACTTTTGACACGAAGTGATTATGAGATAAAAGAATTCATTTTAAGTAGAAATGACTTGATCTTTAATGTGGCAGTCAGTTTAGTTTAGTATCAATTATCTCTCACAGCCTAGATATATGAGATAAAACATCTAAATTATGAGATAAAAGTGCAAACTTTCTTCAAAAGTTGACATAAAGTCTGAGTTGTGAGTCAATCGTTAAAAGTCAGACAGATGGCATGCTAAAATAAAGCAACAATATAATATCTCATAGTTATGAGATAAAGAATCATAGTTATGACACGAAGCTTGTGACACGAAGTGATTATGAGATAAAAGAATTCATTTTAAGTAGAAATGACTTGATCTTTAATGTGGCAGTCAGTTTAGTTTAGTATCAATTATCTGTCACAGCCTAGATATATGAGATAAAACGTCTAAATTATGAGATAAAAGTGCAAACTTTCTTCAAAAGTTGACATAAAGTCTGAGTTGTGAGTCAATCGTTAAAAGTCAGACAGATGGCATGCTAAAATAAAGCAACAATATAATATCTCATAGTTATGAGATAAAGAATCATAGTTATGACACGAAGCTTGTGACACGAAGTGATTATGAGATAAAAGAATTCATTTTAAGTAGAAATGACTTGATCTTTAATGTGGCAGTCAGTTTAGTTTAGTATCAATTATCTGTCACAGCCTAGATATATGAGATAAAACATCTAAATTATGAGATAAAAGTGCAAACTTTCTTGAAAAGTCAAAACAATTAACATAAAGGCTGAGTTGTGAGTCAATTGTGAAAAGTCAGACAGATGGCATGCTAAAATAAAGCAACAATATAATGTCTCATGATTATGAGATAAAGAATCATAGTTATGACACTAAACTTGACACGAAGTGATTATGAGATAAAAGAATTCATTTTAAGTAGAAATGACTTGATCTTTAATGTGGCAGTCAGTTTAGTTTAGTATCAATTATCTCTCACAGCCTAGATATATGAGATAAAACATCTAAATTATGAGATAAAAGTGCAAACTTTCTTGAAAAGTCAAAACAATTAACATAAAGGCTGAGTTGTGAGTCAATTGTGAAAAGTCAGACAGATGGCACGCTAAAATAAAGCAACAATATAATGTCTCATGATTATGAGATAAAGAATCATAGTTATGACACTAAACTTTTGACACGAAGTGATTATGAGATAAAAGAATTCATTTTAAGTAGAAATGACTTGATCTTTAATGTGGCAGTCAGTTTAGTTTAGTATCAATTATCTGTCACAGCCTAGATATATGAGATAAAACGTCTAAATTATGAGATAAAAGTGCAAACTTTCTTCAAAAGTTGACATAAAGTCTGAGTTGTGAGTCAATCGTTAAAAGTCAGACAGATGGCATGCTAAAATAAAGCAACAATATAATATCTCATAGTTATGAGATAAAGAATCATAGTTATGACACGAAGCTTGTGACACGAAGTGATTATGAGATAAAAGAATTCATTTTAAGTAGAAATGACTTGATCTTTAATGTGGCAGTCAGTTTAGTTTAGTATCAATTATCTGTCACAGCCTAGATATATGAGATAAAACGTCTAAATTATGAGATAAAAGTGCAAACTTTCTTCAAAAGTTGACATAAAGTCTGAGTTGTGAGTCAATCGTTAAAAGTCAGACAGATGGCATGCTAAAATAAAGCAACAATATAATGTCTCATGATTATGAGATAAAGAATCATAGTTATGACACGAAGCTTGTGACACGAAGTGATTATGAGATAAAAGAATTCATTTTAAGTAGAAATGACTTGATCTTTAATGTGGCAGTCAGTTTAGTTTAGTATCAATTATCTGTCACAGCCTAGATATATGAGATAAAACATCTAAATTATGAGATAAAAGTGCAAACTTTCTTGAAAAGTCAAAACAATTAACATAAAGGCTGAGTTGTGAGTCAATTGTGAAAAGTCAGACAGATGGCATGCTAAAATAAAGCAACAATATAATGTCTCATGATTATGAGATAAAGAATCATAGTTATGACACTAAACTTGACACGAAGTGATTATGAGATAAAAGAATTCATTTTAAGTAGAAATGACTTGATCTTTAATGTGGCAGTCAGTTTAGTTTAGTATCAATTATCTGTCACAGCCTAGATATATGAGATAAAACATCTAAATTATGAGATAAAAGTGCAAACTTTCTTGAAAAGTCAAAACAATTAACATAAAGGCTGAGTTGTGAGTCAATTGTGAAAAGTCAGACAGATGGCATGCTAAAATAAAGCAACAATATAATGTCTCATGATTATGAGATAAAGAATCATAGTTATGACACTAAACTTGACACGAAGTGATTATGAGATAAAAGAATTCATTTTAAGTAGAAATGACTTGATCTTTAATGTGGCAGTCAGTTTAGTTTAGTATCAATTATCTGTCACAGCCTAGATATATGAGATAAAACGTCTAAATTATGAGATAAAAGTGCAAACTTTCTTCAAAAGTTGACATAAAGTCTGAGTTGTGAGTCAATCGTTAAAAGTCAGACAGATGGCATGCTAAAATAAAGCAACAATATAATATCTCATAGTTATGAGATAAAGAATCATAGTTATGACACGAAGCTTGTGACACGAAGTGATTATGAGATAAAAGAATTCATTTTAAGTAGAAATGACTTGATCTTTAATGTGGCAGTCAGTTTAGTTTAGTATCAATTATCTGTCACAGCCTAGATATATGAGATAAAACATCTAAATTATGAGATAAAAGTGCAAACTTTCTTGAAAAGTCAAAACAATTAACATAAAGGCTGAGTTGTGAGTCAATTGTGAAAAGTCAGACAGATGGCATGCTAAAATAAAGCAACAATATAATGTCTCATGATTATGAGATAAAGAATCATAGTTATGACACTAAACTTGACACGAAGTGATTATGAGATAAAAGAATTCATTTTAAGTAGAAATGACTTGATCTTTAATGTGGCAGTCAGTTTAGTTTAGTATCAATTATCTCTCACAGCCTAGATATATGAGATAAAACATCTAAATTATGAGATAAAAGTGCAAACTTTCTTGAAAAGTCAAAACAATTAACATAAAGGCTGAGTTGTGAGTCAATTGTGAAAAGTCAGACAGATGGCACGCTAAAATAAAGCAACAATATAATGTCTCATGATTATGAGATAAAGAATCATAGTTATGACACTAAACTTTTGACACGAAGTGATTATGAGATAAAAGAATTCATTTTAAGTAGAAATGACTTGATCTTTAATGTGGCAGTCAGTTTAGTTTAGTATCAATTATCTGTCACAGCCTAGATATATGAGATAAAACGTCTAAATTATGAGATAAAAGTGCAAACTTTCTTCAAAAGTTGACATAAAGTCTGAGTTGTGAGTCAATCGTTAAAAGTCAGACAGATGGCACGCTAAAATAAAGCAACAATATAATGTCTCATGATTATGAGATAAAGAATCATAGTTATGACACTAAACTTGACACGAAGTGATTATGAGATAAAAGAATTCATTTTAAGTAGAAATGACTTGATCTTTAATGTGGCAGTCAGTTTAGTTTAGTATCAATTATCTGTCACAGCCTAGATATATGAGATAAAACATCTAAATTATGAGATAAAAGTGCAAACTTTCTTCAAAAGTCAAAACTATTAACATAAAGGCTGAGTTGTGAGTCAATTGTGAAAAGTCAGACAGATGGCATGCTAAAATAAAGCAACAATATAATATCTCATGATTATGAGATAAAGAATCATAGCTATGACACTAAACTTTTGACACGAAGTGATTATGAGATAAAAGAATTCATTTTAAGTAGAAATGACTTGATCTTTAATGTGGCAGTCAGTTTAGTTTAGTATCAATTATCTGTCACAGCCTAAATATACGAGTTAAAAACGTCTAAATTATGGGATAAAAGTGATAATTTTCTTCAAAAGTCAAAACAATTAACATAAAGGCTGAGTTGTGAGTCAATCGTTAAAAGTCAGACAGATGGCACGCTAAAATAAAGCAACAATATAATGTCTCATGATTATGAGATAAAGAATCATAGTTATGACACGAAGCTTAGTTAACTACAGTGTGTGTGGTTAAAAAGTACAAATTCCTGAGATAAAAAGTTATAATTATAATAAAAAGTTCGAACTGTGAATCATGAATATGAGATAAAGTTATTAATTTTAGGAAGAAATATTTCGATCTTTAATGCGGCTGTGAATTTAGTTTAGTATGAATTTCCTTTCGCAGCCTAGATATACGAGATAAAACAACTAAACTATGAGATAATCGTTCAAAATCTTTTAAAAAGTCAAAATATTTAACACAAAGGCTAACTTGTGAGTCAGTCATGAAAAGTCAGAAAGATGGCATGCTAGATAAAACAACAAAATAATATGAGATAAAGAGCCATAGTTATGACACAAAACATAGTTAATTACTGTGTGTGTGATAAAAAAAATCATGAGATAAAAAGTCATAATTATAATAAAAAGTTCCAACTGTGAATCGTGATTATGAAATAAAAGTATGAATTTTAAGGAGAATTATTACTTATAACTTTTAGCTAAGTAATTATTACTTATTACTTATAACTACTATTAGTTATTAGTTATTATTACTTATAACTAATAGCAAGCTGTCTGTATAAACACACACACACAAACAGACAGCACTAAACAAATAAACAAACACATGCACGCGCGCCTGCTTGCTCGCTAGGGAGCGATATTGTGAAACCACCCACTTCTGTTCAAATTACACCAGTTACCGACCGCTCCCGCGCTTTATTCGGAAATTAATTCCCACGCCGTATGAAATCTGCTCGGGTCCCACGACAATGCACAGGTACAACCGCGGGAATGCAGACCTATATCCAGAAGTATCGCTGTAACAGCCAGGAGGAAAAGAAAGGGGAGGAAAAGTCACGGCAGCAGGTGAAACGGGCCACAGTGAGAGAGACAGAAAGAAAGAGAGAGAGAAAAATGGAGTTTACTTTCATTCCCTCAATCGCAGAGAAATAGGGGCTTCTGCTGTAAGTATCAGTGAAAGACTGTCCAGAAAACACACACACTCAGTGAAATTGTGCACAGTTTCTGCATTTTTAAGTAGTTGGCGCCTGGAGTGTTGTAAATACTCGTGCTCGCCTCCCTCTCGACAGAGCGCATATGAGATATATGACGTCAGTACATAATAACCGGTTATGATTATTACTGAACCGAAACCGAATTGTCCGCGTCTGCATCACGGTGCACCAAAGAAACAATCAATTTTGACACCCCTAATATTCCATACAAAATATGAAGCTGATCAGTCAGTTCGTGTCCCGTGACTCGAGGTGGAGCATTCTGAAAAGTTAAGATGTTTTCAACTGAGTACGCCTGGAATACGCGAGCGCATCTTATTTTACTAGCCTGTGGGTTCAATTTTGATGCTCAGTTGATCAAGATGTAACAAAAGAATACGGTCATTTTTCAAAATTAAAGATTTTGCAAAATAAATGATTATTTTGCGCAGCCTGGTACCACTCGATCCATAGACCCGTGCCGGTCTGTGGCCCAAGGGTTGGGGACCACTGCTCTAGCACGTATCTGCAAGCACCACGCACCTTTTTCTCTAGTTCTGCGTCATTTGGATTGATTTTTTGCAGCTGATGACTCGATGCACTAAAGTAAACATTCTAAGCACATCGCTTTGATCGTAGGCTTTAGAGAACAGCCAATGCTGATCACACTGGTGTTATCGTATGCATCAAATGATTAAAACTGTATTCATCTTTCCCCTCCCCGTGCCACTAGAATTAAGCCTGCGTACCACTAGTGGTACTCATACCACAGTTTGAGAACCTCTGCTTTACATTATAGGTATACACTCACATATAAAGTAAACCGTAACTCAAAGCATTTACTGGAGCTCTGGTCATTTCCAGTGGGGTACGTGCCCCAGTAAATGGGCTCTAGCACTGCCCCTGGTTCCCTTAGTAATAAGAACCTCCATTTAAAACACCATGATGTTAAAAAAAAAACATGAAATTTAAAAAACTAATAAATGTTATGTCATATTTCTAACTTTTTAAGTGCATAAAGAAAACTGAAGCTAACGTTAGCCCAAATAGAGGGATAAACTGCTTTTATTTTCACAAATATAAAAGCCGCGTATGCTTAAATATCCTCACTACAGACGTATCAAATGTTCTTATGTTTGCTTTTCTTACAGATAACGATACATATTTATTGTATGTATTTCAGAAATTAGACTAGTTAAATATTCACTCACCGGCCACTTTATTAGGTACACCTTACTAGTACCAGGTTGGACCCCCTTTTGCCTTCAGAACTGCCCCAATCCTTCGTGGCAGAGATTCAACAAGCTACTGGAAATATTCCTCAGAGATTTTGCTTCATATTGACATGATAGCATCACACAGTTGCTGCAGATTTGTCGGCTGCACATCCATGATGTGAATCTCCCGTTCCAACACATCCCAAAGGTGCTCTATTGGATTGAGCTCTGGTGACTGTGGAGGTCATTTGAGTACAGTGAACTCATTGTCATGTTCAAGAAACCAGTCTGAGATGATTGAGCTTTATGACATGGTGCGTTATCCTGCTGGAAGTACACTGTGGTCATAAAGAGATGGATATGGTCAGCATTGACACCATGCTCAATTGGTACTAATGGACCCAAAGTGTGCCAAAAGAATCTCCCCCACACCATTACACCACCACCACCAGCCTGAACCGCTGATACAAGGCAGGACAGATATGTTTTCCTGTTGTTGATGCCAAATTCTGACCCGACCATCTGAATGTGTCAGCAGAAATGGAGACTCATCAGAGCAGGCAACGCTTCTCCAATCTTCTATTGTCCAGTTTTGGTGAGCCTGTGTGAATTGTAGCCTCAGTTTCCTGTTCCACCTCAAGTTTCGACGTTCGCTCACTGGATATTTTCTCTTTTTTCTGACTATTCTCTGTAAACCCTAGAGATGGTTGTGCGCAGATTGTCTTGACCATGTCTATATGCCTAAATACACTGAGTTGCTGCCACGTGATTGGCTGATTTGCTGAAATTTGCGTTGACCAGCAGTTGGACAGGTGTACCTAATAAAGTGGCCGGTGAGTGTATATATTTTCTCAAAACATATTTATGTTATAAATAAACCAGCAACAGCCTACCGTCAGTTTGACCTTTTATACAAAAACACTTTTGAAAACACAGCTGAGGACCAACTTCTTAATACTTATTAATAAACAACCACCGTTTCAGATATTGTTACTATGGTTACCTTCATATTTCTGCACCAATGAGCTCTGACCAAAGGATTTGCTCTCTGACCGTCTCGCCTGACTCGTGTTGGGGGGGATGTTTATAAAATACAACTAATGGACCATTTAATAAGTATTGTAAACAATCCTCCGTAATTTCCGGCCGCAGCTGTATCCCTTCTAGCAAAAACCCGTTTTGACTTACGACAAGACGTTGGGTTTTGCGACGTGCTGGCTCGGTTTACAGCAGGTCGCTGTTTGAAGTTCAGAAGCCTCCACAACAACAACACATGAGCTTGACATTTAGCAGTCAGTTATGATTCAGGTTATGATTATAGACTATTACAACGCAAGATCTTAGCAGGAAAACATGGTGAGTGCTTCTCCATCATTTCAACTCATTTTAACGCGATTTCGGTGAGTTTTATCGTTAGTTTCAAAGAAACTGAGAGGCAGAATTAGCACTTCGCTAACTAATAGTGACCTAATAATTAATCTTTAGAGATTTCTGAGGTAAAATATGTGTATGTATTTCAATAATTGCATCGAGTGTATATGTTTATTTAATGTGGGTACATTCATTGTTAAAAAACTTTGAAAAATATAATTTTATACTGTAAATTTGTGATTTATTTATTTATTATTATTATTATGACACAATTATGCAATAATAGTCAGGGCTGTGGGTGTGAAACAACCTGGACAATATCGATATATACAGTATAATAATCTGTATAATAATAACCAAAAGCTGGAATTTTAATATTTTCTTAAACAAAATGAAATATTAAAATATAAAGTTTCAATTATGTCACAAAGTTTGTGACGGACTGATATTAATGAGATAAAAATTAAAAAGTCAAAAAGTAAAAAGTCAAAATTGTGAGTTATATAAAATAAAATGTAACAATTATGAAACATTGAATCATAATTATAAGCAAAAAGTGTGTAAATTATAGCATAATACATTGTAAGTTTGAGACGTGTTTTAAATAAACGTATACTCTAAACTATGAGATGAAAAGTTTGGTGAGAAATGAATTTGAGAGATAAAAAGACAAAATTATGACTGTCAAAATTCTGGAAATTTCCAACATAGTCTAAATTTCAATATCATAAAAGCTAAAGTTAAAATACTTTCGAGAAATACAGTATGAATGTATGTCTTTGGGCTGTGGGGGAAACCCACGCCAACACGTGGGAGAACATGCAAACTCCACACAGAAATGCCAACTGACCCTTCCGAGGCTAGAATCGGCAACCTTCTTGCTGTAAGGCGATTGTGCTACACACTGCGCCACCATGCTGGCACTACAATCCAAATTAACATACAAAATTATAAATGTATGAATTATTTAAATTAATTTATCCAAAAAAAATCACGTAAAGATTAAAAATAGCTTTAAATAATATATAATAAAGTTTAAAATTATATCAAAATTTTTAACATTAAAGATACTAGGATATCGTGTAATCACTTTTAGATATGACCCAAACCAGTTTCACTTCATTTTGGTTTATTATCATGCAAAACATACATTTTTATTACTATATATAATAGGTATCGAATGTAAACTGAATGTAAATCCATTGGGATCTGATATTTATTTCATTTGCAGAACAATGAGCTTTACTGCTGCTGAGCCTGGCCTAAATCAGATTCACTCCTCTTTGGTTTATTACAGTGTGAACAGCAAAAAGTCAAATGTGCTCTGAATGTAAATAAAGTTGGGGTCTGATCATTGTTCGTATGAAAACGAATGACTTTTATGGCAGCTAAGCGTGGCCCAAATCAGATACACTCAATTTTGGCTTATTACAAGTGTGAACAGCAAAAATCTAATGTAATCTGAATGTAGATCAATTGTTGTCTGATCTGTTTTTCAAATGAACGCCAATGAGCTTTGCTGCAACTGACCGTGGCTCAAATCAGATTTACTCCAATTTGATTTATTTCAATGTGAACAGCAAAAATCTAATGTAATCTGAATGTAGATCAATTGGTGTCTGATCTGTTTTTTAAATGAATACCAATGAGCTTTGCTACGTCTGACCGTGGCCCAAATCAGATTCACTCCATTTTGGCTTATTACAAGTGTGAACAGCTAAAATCTAATGTAATCTGAATGTAGATCAATTGTTGTCTGATCTGTTTTTCAAATGAACGCCAATGAGCTTTGCTGCAACTGACCGTGGCTCAAATCAGATTCACTCCAATTTGATTTATTTCAATGTGAACAGCAAAAATCTAATGTAATCCGAGTCTAGATCAATTGGTGTCTGATCTGTTTTACATATGAATACCAAAGAGCTTTGCTGTGATTGACCATGACCTAAATCAGATTCACTCCAATTTGATTTATTTCAGTGTGAACAGCAAAAATCTAATGTAATCCGAGTGTAGATCAATTGTTGTCTGATCTGTTTGTCATATGAATACCAATGAGCTTTGCTGCGGCTGACTGTGGCCCAAATCAGATTCACTCCAATTTGGCTTATTACAAGTGTGAACAGCAAAAATCTAATGTAATCAGAATGTAGATCAATTGGTGTCTGATCTGTTTTATAATGAATACCAATGAGCTTTGCTGCGGCTGACAGTGGCCCAAATCAGATTCACTCCAATTTGGCTTATTACAAGTGTAAACAGCAAAAATCTAATGTAATCTGAATGTAGATCAATTGGTGTCTGATCTGTTGTACATATGAATACCAATGAGCTTTGCTGCGGCTGACCGTGGCCCAAATCAGATTCACTCCAATTTGATTTATTTCAGTGTGAACTGCAAAACTTGTATTGTAATCTGAATGCAAATCCATTTGGGTCTGATCATTTTTTCATATAAAAATCAATGAGTTTTACTGCAGCTGAGCATGGTCCAAACCAAATTCACTCCATTTTGGTTTATTACAGTGTGCACAGTAAAAAATCGTTAGTAATCTGAATGTAAATCCATTTGGGCCTGATCTTTTTTGTTTCCATATGAAAATCAATGTCCTTTACTGCAGCTATATATAATTATATAAGTATTTTTGAGAAAAATGTCATTTAAAATTAAAAGTGACTTAAATTATTAAATAATATATTTTTTAAAAATGCTAAATTTGATTTCAAATGAAAGATGCTAAGATATCATGTAGTAATTTTGGAGATGTTTATTAAAGGTGTTCTTCACTACATGCAAAAACCACTGCTGATTGGAAAACACTGTATATTTGTGAGATACAATTTAATACATCACACAATCAATGCCGCGCTGAGGAATAATATAAGGATTGTTTTATGATTGGCGTGTGTGATGTGTGGTTTGCTCAGAATAATGCAAATTAGCTCAATTAATGCAAATTGCTCAATCAGAGGTGATTGTTTAATGTGTTTCAGGCCAGTACTATGGTGGCCGTGGGTCTTACCTTGGCGGCAGCAGGGTTCGCAGGTACGATTCCAGCGAAATATCACACAAACATCCGTCTGTTGCTTAATTACAGCCGATTGTTTTCTAATCGTCTGTTTTTTGCAGGTCGCTATGCGGTGCGAGCCATGAAACATATGGAGCCGCAAGTGAAACAAGCTCTGGAAGCGTCCAAATCTGCAAGTTATATTTTCAGATCGTGCAATGCAGAGTTGGCCTCTGTAAACTCGCTAATAACTTTGTTTTGCTTGTGTTTTGTGCGACAGGCATTCGGTAGCGGATACTACAGAGGCGGATTTGACCCTAAGATGAACAGGAGAGAAGCGTCTCTTATTCTCGGCGTCAGGTAAAATATGCTTTCATTGATACTAAGGATGTATATAGCATGTATATAATTAATTGTTTAACCCGGGGGTATCCAAACTCTGTCCTGGGGGCTCAAAAGTGGTTAAGAAAAGCGGGGATTAAAAACAAAAGCTTGACTTCAGTGAGCCGAACTAAACATCCACGCTTAAATTAGTTTCATAACAGCAAGTTACAGATGATTTGATCTAACTAATCTGAGTTTAGTTAAATAATCTAGATAACTACAGCTTGCAACAAAGCAAGAAAGAAGCTGACAGGAAATTGCAGATCGTCTCAATTAAAAAAATACACTTTAATCTAGGTCTAATAACGTTAAATTAAATACTTAATTCAATTGTTGCTTGCACGAAAAAGTTTTAATGCATTGCAGGCTCACTGTAACATACAAAATGTGCTTAACTTCAGCACATTAAGTTTAAGAATAATGGCAAGAGCCGTGCACACACAAGCAGCGGGATTTTTAATTTAATATCGAAACCGCTGCAGAATGCTGCTCTCCCTTTAACAAGTGTGTTTCCCGCACCCTGTATTAAAGTGAGGCTGCTGCTCAGCTCAGTTTGCAGCTTTAAAGTAATTCTTGAAGAAATGTAGCCTACTTCTTTATTTCAGTCAGTGCTTTCTTAACCAGTTAAACTCTGCTGTTATTTTGGGATTTCCGCCTGGATTTTGCCTACCCAAATTTAAAAGCTTCCCAAATCCACATGCAGAGGTGTAAATGCAAAAATTTGGCCTCATTTTAAAGAAAACCCTTTGAATTTTCATAAAACACTATTGAAAGTGTTTAAAATACCTGTATATGTTGTCTGTGTTATAATAAACACCTAAAAAAGAGGCACTTTTTTTTTTTTTTTTTTTTTAATAAACTCAAATGTGAAAGTGTACCTTTCAGGTTGTGTGTGCTCTAGCGTGCTGTAATTAATGTTGGTGGTTCCTGCACATGTCTGTAATCATAAGAAAACAGAAAAATGTCTCCACCATAATCTATGCAGAAGTTATTGTGTTCCAACTGATGAGAGGTGCTGTACAAGCCACAGGGAGCGATCATTGTGTTCATATTTCACTATTATTTTGTTTGATCAAACATAATTCACTGTGTTTGGAGCACGTCAGACATATAAAAGGATTACTTATGCACATCAGCTCAAAAACAGAGGAGAATGGCCCTGAAGCGCACAGCATAAGGTAAGAGATGAGCTGTCTGTGCTATCTGGGGCTGCTTATTGATCATAAATGTATTCATAAATGGATTCATTCAGCAACTGTTTTATATGTGAATATAATTCAGTAAACAGAACGCTAGAACCATATGAGCACCAGCAGGAGCTTTCATTTGAGCTATAACTTGTACATGTGTCATATGAAAAATATGAAAATGAACCAATGTTCAATACCCAGCTCGGGTATCCAAAATACTGTGTATTTAAGTGTAAATAACTTTTGTACAGAAGAATAAAAACCAAAGTGATGCATATGTGCATAAAATATAGATTCTACACTTTCAAACGAAACCACTTACAGGGGTCTGGTGCAATGCGAGCCCTTTAAATCTTAAAGCGAAAGTCGATGACGTCACAGAGTTTAACTGGTTAATATATTTTCTTTAATAAACTTAGTCATTCATATACTACATATAGTGTATAGCAATGTACACCCCTCACAGATCAATATTTTACATGATTATTTCAACAGAATGCTTTATAATGATATGTTTGTGCGTATACATTAGATTATTCAGTACCAAAGCAGAATTTGGATCTAATCTAACAACAAATAAACTGAAGATCTCAGTCCAAAAATGAGTACACCCAAATTAATATGTTGAGAGAAAATAAGTTACATTTTAATAAACAGGAAAAAAAAATCGACATTTTAAAAAATGAGTTGAAATGTTGTAGTTTGCATGTTTTGTTTGCAATAACTTGTTTGAATTTAAATGTATATATTGTTCTATTCTTCTTAAAGATGTTTGGTGTATACAGGTGAAGTCAGATTTATTAGCCCCCCTGAATAATTAGACGGCTTGTTTATTTTTTTCCCCGTTTTCTGTTTAGCGCAGAGCAGATTTTTTCAAAACATTTCTTATCATAGTTCGTTCACGACCAGATTTCTTGTGGTGCGGGAATAAATTTCCGAATAAATTGCGGGAGCGGTCGGTAACTCTGGTGTAATTTGAAAGGGAGTGGGCTGCGTGGATGCTGTGAGGGTGTGTGTTAATGAGAGAGAGAGAGAGAGAGAGAGAGAGAGAGAGAGCGTGGTGCTATGCATCGCTTGGTGCAGTCTCTCTTTCTGTGTGTGTGTGAATGAGAGAGAGCTTCCTGCACAGATCTCTAATTCGAACAAGACAAACAGATGACCGCAAACCTAAGGTAGCATATACGGTATTCAGTTTCTGAATGGTTTAGGCACAAGCCAACAGTTTGGTGAGGCCGTCTGAGCCTTACGTCATCATTGTTTTTATTATGCACCGTAATACCAGATACCGGGGTAAAATAGGGAGGATAGTTTTGACGGTATCAAAATTTGCCAATCGCCCAAGCCTAGTAGACTAAATTAAAACAGGAATACTAATAACCTAAGTATTGCCTTTTTATAACAGTGGTTTATTTATATTTCTGAGCCATCATACGAATGATTTTGAAAGGAGAAAGCAAGTTTGACCCGTGTGCATTTCCCTCTCTTGTGTTTTTCCATTAGCCCCACCGCTAACAAAACAAAGATCAGAGAGGCTCACAGAAAGCTGATGATTTTAAACCATCCTGACCGAGGTCAGTCCTTCTCCTGGCTTAATGCAACATAAGAAATCATTCAGCCTATAAAGTGCTCAGTGTCGTGTTTTATTGACAGGTGGATCCCCATATCTGGCAGCGAAAATCAACGAGGCGAAGGATTTACTTGACGGACAAGCTAAGAAATAAATCTTCTTCAGATGTGTGAATGAATGCAGTCGATTTATTTTGCGATTATTAAACACCATGTTGTCATCTAGATCTGATCTCTTTTTATTTAAAAATGAGCAAACTGAGCGGTGCCCAAATCAGACGCACTCCATTTCAGATTATTACGGTGTCAACAGTGAAAATCAGCATCTATTTTTTCATATGAAAACCAATGAAGTTTAACGCGACTGAGCGTGACACAATCCAGATTCACTCCATTTTGGTTTATTACAAGTTTGCACAGTAAGAATCTAATGTAATCTGAATGTAAAACTATTAGGGTCTGATCTTTTTTCATATGAAAAAAACCAATGAGCTTCACTGCGGCTGAGCATTGCCCAAACCAGATTCACTCCATTTTGGCTTAATGCAGTGTGAACAGCAAAAATCAAATGTACTCTCAATATAGATCCATTAGTGTCTGGTCTGTTTGATATGAAAACCAATGAGCTTCACTGCAGCTGAGCATTGCCCAAACCAGATTCACTCCATTTTGGCCTAATATAGTGTGAACAGCAAAAATCAAATGTATTTTGAATATAGATCCATTAGTGTCTGGTCTGTTTGATATGAAAACCAATGAGCTTCACTGCACTCTGCAGCTGAGCATGGCCCAAATCGCATTCACTCCGTTTTAGTTCCTTAAAGTGTGAATAGCAAAAATTGAATGTAAATCCATTGGGGTCTGATGTTTTTCATAGGCAAAGCAATGAGCTTTACAGCAGCAGAGTGTGGCTATGGCCCAAATCAGTTTAACTCTATTTTGGTTAATTACAGTGTGAACAGCAAAAATCAAATGTAATCTGAATCTAAATCCATTGGGTTCGGATCTGTTTTTGATTTAAAAACCAATGAGCTTTCCTGCAGCTGAGCATGACCCAAACCAGATTCACTCCATTTTGGCTTAATACAGTGTGAACAGCAAAAATCAAATGTAGATCCATTGGTGTCTGGTCTGTTTTATATGTAAACCAATGAGCTTCACTGCAGCTGTGCGTTGCCCAAATCAGATTCACTCCATTTTGGTTTATTACAGTGTGAACAGTAGCAATCAATTGTAATCAGAAAAGAAATCTATCAAGGTCTGATCTTTTTTTTTTGTTCCTATGGAAACTATTAAATTTTCCTGCAACTGTTTGTGGCCCAAATCAGATTCACTCCATTTCGGTTTATTACAGTGTAAACAAACAAAAAAAAAGTGTTATCGGAAGGTAATCTAGTATGAATTAGCATGCTGCTAGTATGTTTATAGCATGCTGTTAACATGGTTCTACTATGAATTAGCATGTTGCATACATAAATGTTTGTTAGTATGTTTCTAGTATGGATTGGTATGTTGCTAGTATGTTTGTATGTTTCTAGTATGGATTGGTATGTTGCTAGTATGTTTGTTAGTATGTTTCTAGTATGGATTGGTATGTTGCTAGTATGTTTGTTAGTATGTTTCTAGTATGGATTGGTATGTTGCTAGTATGGTTCTGTTTGTTGTATGTCCAATGTAAAGACAATGGCAGTTTTTTTTTTTTATAATAAAGGTCTATAGGACAGTTGCTAGGGTGTGGCTAGTAAGTTGAAAGGTCATCAGTGATTGGCAAATTGGTAGTCTGAGTTAAATGAGCCCAAACTTAAGTCTGTATGACAGTCTGGGGCAAAGTTATGCGGTCATGAAGTTTGGTGCAATGTTAAGTCAATGGGGCTTTTCAAGGTCATTTTTGGGAAAACCGTAAGTCGGATCATTTATAGCAAAAGATATAGCAAAAAGATATAGCGACCCGAGTCAGACCAGTTTGGAGTTAGTTTGGTTGTATGAGCCATCTAGGAGGAAATGCGTTTTTAAGTTAGTCTAAGAAGAAGATGGAAAAATAATACGTTGATGTAGTATAAAAGTTTGTTGTTGTTTTTTAAGCTACCATAATAACTTAAATATATAATTTTTATAATATATTTTACATAATTACACAAAATCGACCACCATAATTGTAAAATGAACCCATTATTTATATATAAAAGTTGTAAATAGCATTATTGGAGTTTACTTTGCTCTTATAATGTTGAAGTTTCACCTTAGACTTTGTGTTTTACTTGGCTTTTCGGTGTAGTCTATTAGGTTTTTTTTTTTAGAAAACCAAAAAAGAAACCATCACAACGGATACACCAACTTTGAAAGGTCGGCTGGAAGATCAAATGTTTATTTATTCATTTCTTTATGAACTACCTGCATACAAAACATATTGCACATCAAACAACCAGAATGATCTTTAAAAAAAACCCCAAAGGACTAAATCGAACGCGGTTTACGCAACCGAACATCTGGAAAACAATCCGCTCTTTCAGTAGTCCAATCTGCGTGCCGAGCCGTCCAGGCAGTTTAGTGTTAAAAACAACTGCGTAGTTAATTTTAAATACTGTACATTTTTCTTCTTCCTAAAATAAATAAACCAGAAAAAAAGGCTCCTGTAGCAAAACGGTCTCGGTTGCCGCCGTTAAAACTCAACAGGCAAAAGGATGAAACCCCAATTCAATCGTCTTTACATACAGCATTTAAAATGGACAGAGTTAGCAGACCAGTTTCCAGACTAACATTATTCTAAAGGTCAAGAAATGACTATTCAGTGCAAAACATCCCCCCCCCATAACCCCTCGTGAAGAAGTGGTTGCATATTAAAACGTAACAAAAAGCAGCTAAGGATGTCTGGGAGTCTTTGTGTGTTCAGACAAGTTGTCGTTTTGTGTGTGTGTTTGTTTTGTTTTTCTCTATAGCCAGCCAACATCATGTTGAAACTACGCTCTGAAGGCACAACATACAAAGGTGTAACTCGTTTTGTTTTTCCTCGTTTCGTTTTCGTCATAACCGTTGTATTCATCAGTTGTGAGGAACTGAAAAGTGCAATCGAGGATGTGGAAGTCTGTACGTCTTATCTTTGGCAAGCTTGTACGAGCACTGTTGTCGAATGGTCAAGGTTATGAGTTGTGTTGAGTTGGGAGATGATTACGAGACTCCGTTGACCACGGCTTTGGCTGATTCGCTCGGTTCGTCTGCGTTATTGGGGCCGTTGCTCACAGATTCAGCAGCGCTGTGCTCGGATATAAAGTCTCCTCGAGTCTGTAGAGCAAACACAACACGTCAGAACTGACCGAGTGTCCACAGCAAATACATTCACTCAACAAGAAATCAGATTAAAAGAGTCTTAAAGGAGCACTCTGCCCTTGTTTATTTGAGACAGGCTCCTTTTACAAGTCTACTGGAGTTGCACGCATTGCTCAGGTGTGAGTTTACCATTCTACAGCTTGAGTTTCTTTCTCTGAAAGCATCTGAGAGTTTCCTCGGCTGTGTTTTTTATCATTAGCTGCTTTTCCACTATCGTGCTGAACTATTCTAAGAACAGTTCGGTACAGTTACGGTTGTTTCTCCACTGAGCCTGGAACGGTGTGGCACGATTACAAACTGTTGAATTCTCAGCACGGTTATACAACAGTGAAATGATATTTTTCAAGACATTTCTATTCAGCTTAATGTGACATTTAAAGGCTTAACTAGGTTAATTAGGCAGGTTAGGGTAATTAGGCAAGTTATTGTATAATGATGGTTTGTTCTGTGACTACTGAAAAAATATATTGTTAATCAATTTGACCTTAAAATGGTGTTTAAAAAAATAAAAACTGCTTTTATTCTAGCCAGAATAAAACAAATAAGACTTTCTCTAGGAGAAAAAATATTATAATATTTAATATATATATAATATATTACAATTTTTTAAAATATTCACAATTTCTAAGAGAGCTCGTCGGCGGCCATTAGCCTGCCATAGTGTATTAACATTCACAGATGGCACCAGGACCGCATAATAAGCCCTTGCTTAGATTAAAACTGTCGTGTTTTCTTAAGCGCGACGCTGAAAAACAGAAGCCTTGCTGTTTTTAAGGTGGACTGGATAGGGTCAATAAGAAGCTGCAAATAAGATGCTGGATTCAGCCTCGTCCCTCCTTAACGCAAACACAACAGCAGTCTGGTAGTGATTGCGCAGCTTTTTTCGGAGTTAATTATTGCGATATTGTAACGGTCGCTTAATGTTTGATATGCATTGTGTATAAATGTCATGTCCCCTTTAAGAGGACTCCTGTGGTAGTTTTACCTTTGAGATGTAAGCACGCATGTATGGGAGCTCAGTTCAGTTCTGGCGAGCTCTGAGGAGAAGTGTGTGATGGTTGCTTTACCGCTGTATCATGTGAAAAGTTTCTAAATCCTGGTGTAATATGAATTGTCATTAACAGGAAATGATTTAGCCTAATATAGGCTACTCTGAAACTGTGAATAATTCACTGTCATTTTATTTATATTTATTTTATTTAACAAAGCAGTTTGTGTTTTGATAAGGGTCAATAGTGGAAGCTTATTACGGATTTCAAAGAAAAATCTTAAGATTAAAAAGGGAACATAAGCTGGACCACAACAGATCAATGTCACAACGAATGCTCAAGTAATGAAGCCTAGTTTACAGCTAGCATCATGTTTTAGTTAGCTGTGTCGTCTGTCATATACAGTTATTTTTACTCAAGAAGATATGTTGTTTGAGTTTATCACAAGAACTATAGAAACTATATTATACTTAAAAACAAGTCGATACTCAGAACTTTGGTATTGGGATCGGATTGAAAAAAATGCTATCGGTGCATCCCTACAAATAACCGATATCATTGATAAAATGTTAAGATTAGCAATGTTATATAAATACATTGTAAACATTAGGTGAACTATCAAATAACACCATTTACTACCTGCCAATAATAAAGATTTGAACCGTTTATTAGCGCTTGATCTTATTCCAAATCCCTAATCCTAACACTACCTTAATAACAATCAATAGGCAGTTTATTGAGTTAATAGTCTTAGCTCATGGTTTGTTTGTTTTGTTCATATATATATATATATATATATATATATATATATATATATATATAATTTTTTTTTTTTTTTTTTTTTTTTAAGATTTCTTTTTGGCCTTTTTGCCTTTATTAGATAGGACAGTATTGAGACAGGAAGCGAAGTGGGAGAGAGAGAGAGGGGGTACGGTAGGGAAATGTCCTCTAACCGGGATTCGAACTCGCAACGCCCTGATGTGCTATTGCACCATATGTCGGCGCGCTAACCACTACGCTTTTGCACCGACAGCTCATGGTTTGTGAATAGAGTGAATTGTACATTACCATGTCCTTCTTGCTCTTCCTCGTGTCTCTGGGGTTTGTCTGTCGGCTCTGGGACTCAGCTCGCGATATGTAATCGGCCACAGTAACTGCAACAGATGACGATGATCTGGATTATTCTCAAATAACAGCACAAGCATTTGTGTGAGTGCAGACGAGCGCTTCACCTCTGACAAAATGCTCTTAAAGTTGAGACTCTAGAGAGCAGGTGCATTTATATGCATCAGAATAACCCAGAATCATTATTTTCATTTAGATTTTAGTTAAAATAATACTTTTCAGTCGAGTTTCACCATTTTTTAAACCATTCAGTGGATTCCAGAGTCTGGCGGGGGCACTGTTAGCTTAGCTTAGCATAGATCATTGAATCGGATTAGACCGTTAGCATCTCGATTTGATGTTTCCCCCATTCAAATCGAATGCCCGAGCATACCGCTTAAGAAGCGTTTCAAAGATGGCCGCCGAGTAAAATGACTTGCCTTAAAGTTTCAGCGTAATATTGCACTGCTGCAGTCATGCTACAACAGGAAAGTTTCTTAATTATTACGCTAGAATGGGAATTTAAGTTTTAGCCATGTCAGCATAGAAAATAACAACTTTTTATTTTCTGTCAGTCTCAGTACACAATATAAGTCCAGCTTTAAATAGTAAAAATAATCAAAACTCCTATCATTTTTGAGCGAGATGCTAATGATCTAATCCGATTCAATGATCTATGCTGAGCTAAGCTAATAGTGCTCTGAAATTCATCCAGTTAAGCGATCAAGGACTGAAATTATTCGTGGATCATTTTCAATATTTCAAGACTGAAAAACGACGTAGCAGTGCATAAATGCAGGCAATAAATATTGAGCATATCACCAGTGGCGTATCGCAAAATGCGGATGCACCCCTGCAGGGGTTACTGAAGGGGTTCTGACGATCACTGCAATGACTGACGGTCGTGGAAATCACACTCGTTGGGGGAGGGCGGGGGTTGTGGTGGTCGCAGAAATCACGCTTAGTGGAGGAGGCAACTGCACTGCATACGCCACTGCATCTCACAGAATCCTCAGGTAAACAACTAGATTGTGTAAAGTCTACATGCGTTTTTTATAAAAACCATGCAAATTAATACAAACCGGCTATAATATAATAATCATTATGCAATTTCACAACCAGTTAATATTCCACCAGTTTTCCAATCAAGATCACGCAAATGGCTGAAAATCCCATCCCAGCAGGCTCGTGTTGGTGAGCTGAAAACGGCATTCAGTAGCTGTGTTTCCATTCAAATAACGTGAACTAGATTTATGCGCAAAAACTTGAAAGACGTGTAAAAGATTTGCGAATGAAGCAGCGTTTCCAGTCAATGAGAAGCGAAAGAGAACAAAACCATCACCTCCTGACACACTGGAGCAAATATGAGGCAGAGAAGTGGAGTTTGCTGCATTGGGATTCGCCACTCTGGTGTTTCTTCTTCTCTAAGGGTGCTTTCACACCTGCTTTATTTAGTTGGATTGAATCGCACTAGAGTTTGTTTTCCCTTTTGGTAGGGTTGGTTTGGGCAGGTGAGAATGCAGCAATCGTACTCGAGTGCGCACCAAAAGCGGACCAAATAAGCGTACCGAGACCTGCTTGAAGAGGTGGTCTCGGTACGCTTTCAAACGAACCCTGGAGCGGTTCATTTGTGGTGAGAATATGATCCGTACTAAAACAGGTCCAACCGGAAAAAGTACTGCGCGTTTTGGACTAATCCAGCTGCCGTAGGCCGATGCGCTGTGGGATATGGAGGAAAATATTTGTTGACAGCGCTTTACCAACAGAGAGAGAGAGAGGGGAAAACATTACCTGATGGATTGTTGGTAATATTTCCACATGAGCATGTCACAGTTTAGCTAAATTAATTCACGCCTCCTCCTGCAGTGACGAGTGATGCATTAAACACTGTTTTCCAGCCGCGGCCGCGCTTCATTCTCCAAATGTATAGTTTGTCTAAAGCAGGGATACAATCAGCCAGCGCAGTCGTCCCTCCAGAGTAAAAGTTTTTGTTCTCCTGCGGGAGTTCACTGGCATTTTCCCGCACGTGAATTCTGACCAATCAATAAGCAGTTTAGGAAATGTGTTCAACAACATCTGGCCAACGAGAGATGTGGATTTTGTCAGATGACTGCATTTTGGTTTGTTTCAACTGGTTCGGACCAAAGCCAGCAGTGTGGTGTGAAAACGACTCAAAGACGGCAGAAAATGCAACAATGTATCATTTATTACCCTTGGTCGGGACCAAATGAAGCGAACTACAGATGTGAAAGCACCCTAAGAAATGAGTCTGCGCCTCAGAAAACGAAGACGAAACGTGGCGAGACACACTGTACGAGTGCAGACAGATGCTCAAGACAGTTCTGGAGGGAATAATAATAGAATAATAATACTACTGAAGCACTGTGATGATGGACTGATGGAGGGCTGAGGCCTTTTACAATCAGCAGAACAGCGTTTCAGATCTGCAACAATGTAAAGCTGGAAACATCTGCTGCAAACCAACATTAATGCAAAGCCCCTCAAACTCACATGTATATCTGATCAGCATCTGTCAGAAACTAAATCACATCAGTTTATTCACTAAATGTGTTTACATCAGAGTTTATGCACATTTTTTTTCCTACTGAATTAAAAGTTTATTCTACTTTTCACGTTTTTATGCTCATATTGCATTACTTTCAGTATTTTTGTATGCAATATTCCAAAATGAGCATATAAATAGGTGGAGGGAAACACAGCACGTGTCATGCAGTGTTAATTGAAGCTGCTTTACCTGGCTGCCTCTCCTCAGCAGGTCTGAAACGGCGGCGGCGGCTGCGATTGCGCCGCTGAGATTTGGCTTCAGCTTCATCTATAAAACACCAGTCCTTAAATACTGACGGCCAGTTTGAGGGATTCCTCTATTTCATGTAGTCAATGTTATTCAATTGAACAAATCTATATTTAGGGTTTATATATAAATGTGTTTTAATTATATACAAGTTTATTTACAGACGTTCTGAGTACATTGCAGTTTAAAGTTTATCAGCTGATATCCTGCCATTGAGTTTATTTCTGTCCATTTAGTTTTATATCTTACAACTTAAAATGCATCTTAATCTTGACTTTGACAATTGAGATTTAAAGTCTTAATATTCATTTTAAAAGTGTTAATAACATTTTTATATTAAACTTAATATTGTTTGTTGTAATGATCACAGGTTTGTCTTGAAATCCAAAGTTGATCTTGTAATTTATGAATTTTTTCTAAAATAAATTATATCTCTGATTAATAAGTAGTCTAAAAACAAAAATATATATATCATTATAATCTCAAATCACATTTTGTATTAATTTGTACGAATTAGCCACTAAACTAAGGGTGTCCTGGAGGGCCGGTGTCCTGCAAAGTTTAGTTCTAAGCCCAATCAGACACACCTGGGCTGGCTAATCAAGCTCTTAAGCTGCGGTCACACTGGACTTTTCTCCCCATAGACTTCCATTCATACGCACGCGAATGCGTCAGACCGGAAATGCAGGATCATACGTCAAGTTTAGCAGGTCAGTGCAGTGCAAAGTTCAGGCTTGGTGAACTCTGACCTGCGAAATCGCATCACTTGACTGCGTGAGACCAATCAAGGATCAAAACATGACCTCTCTGGACAGAAGTTTAAAACATGGAGCCATCGCTCGCTTTTTAAAATGTCTAATCATCGTGTTTAATCCCGCCCCTTTTCGCAGCACCGTACGACAGAATTTCGCACACACAAACTCTAGTGTGACTGCCGCTTTACTGGGCTTTCTAGAAACATCCCTGCAGGTGTGTTGAAGCGAGTTGGAGCTAAAATCTGCAGGACACCGGCCCTCCAGGACTGAGATTGAAAACCCCAGCACTAAACTGACAAAATAGTTGTTCCCTGGTGTGATCAGGATGGAGAATACGGAGCAAAAGAATGACTAAATAAAATCATACATTTCCGTACAACTGAACTCGTATACATTCGTACGAACTAGCCACTAAACTGATTTTATATGATCTCATTCGGAAATTTTAGTACAATTTGCTCATCTCCCAGGAATGGTTAGGTTTACAGATAAAGTTTAGTGCCACGTCTTCTTTTAAAAATCAGACATTTGTATGAATTAGGCACTAATCTGACTAAACCTAAAATATTTGCATGTCCTAGTGAGATCAGGCTGGAGAATACGGAACCAAAGAATGACTAAATTACATTTTCAAACAACAGTATTAATTTGGATTCGCCAATAAACTAAATTTGTATGATTTTAGTCGATTATTTTATTATGATTTGCTCACCCCCCCAATGACAGTTGGGATTAGGGGTGGGCTCTGGTGCCACGCCTCCCTTTAAAAATCCAACATTTTTGTATGACTGAACTCGCATGAACTGACAAAACGCAAAATAGTTATGTTTCCTAGTGAGATCAGGCAGGAGAATACGAACCAAAAGAATGACTAAATAAAATCTTACATTATCTCATGACTGAAATTGTTTGAATAAACCACTAAATTGACAAAACGTAATATAGTTTTGTTCCTTGTGAGATCAGGCTGGAATATTGGAATATGACTAAAGCAAAAGAAAGACTAAATGAATAGTAAATTTTCGCACAACATAACTTTTATAAATTCATATGATTTAGCCACTAAACTGACAAAACATAAAACAGTTGTTTTCTCGCAAGATCAGGCTGGAGTGTAAAAAGCAAAAGAATGAATAAAATCATAATATTTTTGTAAGAATTTGTACAAATTAGGCACTAAACTGACAAAACATAAAATAGATACGTTTCCCCATGAGATCCTGCTGCAGAAACCGGAGCTACAGAATGACTTAATCTCTCTAAACTTATATGAATTTGCATGAATTAGCCACTAAACTAACAAAATGTAAAATAGTTGGTTATGTTTCCTCAAGAGACTACAGAGCAAAAGAATGACTAAAATAATATTGTACATATTTCCGTGCAGAATTTTACGAATTAGCTACTAAACTGACAAAACAGTTACGTTTCCTTGCAAAAGAATGACTAAATCAAATCAATGTGTTGTAGTTGTTTTTACCGAGGCCGTTCTCGCTGAGTGAGGCGTTGTCAGACTCGCTCATGCCATCCATGACTGTGGTGTCCTCATCGGTGCGGCGACGGCGAGAGCGTCTGCGGCGGCTCGTGTTCATCTGAGACTCACTGCCATCAGTATCGGCCGTCTGGTCTGTCTCAGTGTTGTCCAGCAGACTATACGGGTTCCCGTCCGGATCCTTCAGCACTGACACAGAACAAGCACACTTAATAACCACATTACAAACAAAAATGCTGTTCTTACTTGATAAGTTTTGTCTTGTTTCTAGTCCAAATATCTAAAAATTATGCTTAGCCAACCCCAATTAGACACACCTGAACGGTAATCAAGTTCAGTCTATACTAGAAACTTCCAGGCAGGTGTTGAAGAAATATAGAGCTAGCTATGCAGAACACCGGCCCCCTGTTTCATGCAGACAGTTTTTGATAAGGCTGTAAAACCTGAGCTGATGGAGTTGGAGGCTCCTCTTCCTCTACTTCCTCTTCCTCGCCCTCGCAGGTCTCTCCTTCGGCTGTCTCTCTGCGGTCTAGGGTTTCTCTCGGACTCGTCTGCTGCCAGAGACCAGTCGCTGAGCTCCGCTTTACGCTCAGAGTCTGTTTCTGAGGTGTAGGAGTGCTCAGAGTTTGTGCCTGAGGAGAAATGGAGAAACATAAAGACTTTTATTAGTCAATGCAGGATATACTGCAGCAGTTTCACTGCTTTAAACTAATCACACATGAAAAGATCAAGACTCATAGAAAGACGACAGCAACTTAAATAACCAACAAAGGTCTGATTAAGAAGAACTAAAGAGGGAAAAGAAGAAAAGGGAGAAAGGGAAGATGAAGAGGAGTTGGAGAAGCAGAAGAAAAAAGAGGAGACAAAGAAAACAAGCACAAGAACTGAACCAGGAGGAGACCTGAAGAAGAAAAAGAAGACGAAAATGGAAGAACAGAAAAGAAAAACAAGAGCAGACGAAGAAGAATGAGGAGAAGAACTGAAGGAGGAATAGAAGAACTGAAGGAGAAGCATGAAAGAAATGAGAAGAATAACTAGAGTAGAAGAAGAACTGAAGATGTAAGAGAAGTACTGGATAAGAAAAAAATGAGAAAAGAAAGGAGAAGAATTAAATGAGGAGAAGGCAAGGATGGAAGAACAAAACAGAAGAACAGAAGTGAAAAAAAGAAGAATTGGAGAATAAAAACCAAAGTAGAAGAAACAAAAAAGAAAAGAAAGGAGAATAAGATCTGAAAGAGGAGAAAAATAAGATTGAAGAACAGAACAGTAGAACAAGAAAAGAAGTAAAAACGAGAAACATGAGAAGAGCAGATGGGGACAAATGAGGAGAATAAGAACAAAAAGCACAACTGAACGAAAAGAATGAACGAATGAAAAGAACGAGTGAACAAAATGAACAAACGAAAACGAACAAACAAAAAGCACGAACGAACGAAAAGCACAAACGCACGAAAAGAACAAAGAGCACAAACGAACAAAAAGCACAAACAAATGAAATGAACGAATGAAAAGAACAAACAAAAAGGACAAACTAACGAAAAGCACAAACCAATGAAAAGAACTAACAAACAAAAAAAAGAACAAACTAAAAAGAACGAAAAAACGAACAAACAAAAAGAACAAAAAGAACAAAAAGAATGAACAAAAGGAGAAGGAAAAATATAAAAGAGTAGAACAGAACAGAGTAGAAAAAAGGAGAAGGAAAAAAACAAGAAAGAGAAGAAAGGAGAAAAGGAGGAAAAGTAGAAGAAAGGAGAAAAGAGTGAAAGAGGAGGAGGAGTAGAAGAGAGAGGATCTCGCACCGTAAGCAGAGGTGTGTGCTGGCCCCCTGCGGCCTCTGCCCCTGTAGGAGCGCTGGGTGTGGATGGAGCCACTGCTGCTCTCATCAGGGCCGAAGCCTTTCTCTTTATCTGCAGGCCGGTTTGGGACGGATCTGAAGCCCATCCCAATCTGTCGGAGCTGCTCATCAATCTGCAAACGCTCCAGACGCAGCTGCTCCACCTCCTGCACATGCACACACAGACACACACACATATGAGCATCTCCACAATGCTTCTAAAGAGTCTGTGAAGAGTTGCTAAACACTCACGTTCAGGTAAGCGATGTGGTACTCCAGCAGCACCTGTACGTTGCTGATGCTCTCCTTCGTTCCAACAAATGTAAACGGCACCATTCCCTGTGGAAGCAAATAATAAAACACATTATTGCCTGCTTGCTGGCTGCATCGCAATAGCTGCGCCCCAATGCGCATATTATACTACAGTATGTGTAATACAAATCGGTGTGCACTTCGTGACGCGGGTGTCTGTGGTGCTTCATGGTGATTTAAAATCTCTGTTTATGGTAGACTCTTAATCAGAGATTTATCCTAATCATGAGTATTGGTGTCCATGTAAACATACTCAGTGAAAGTGCCAGATGATGTCACAAGCTGTCAAAGACAGTGCATTAAGTTAATTCCATGCGCCCTCAAATGTTTCATCAAGTTTGACGTGTTTACCCCCCAACACGCAACTTTTGCAGAGCATCTGCTTCTTGCTGCTGTCAGAATCCTTGCTTGTAAAATACAGCTATACTTTAGAACGCTTAGTTTCAGCAAATTGATTGAACGCGATCATGCATGATGATGAAGGGAGTCGCTCACCGGACAGTACTGCGCGTGTTGCCTTTTATATGTCGCTGAGAACAAGAACAAACGCCTAGCATCGATAACAGCGTCCGTATCCCTCAAGGTTGTTTAGAATTACATGTTTAGAAATGGTGTGACAACGTGCACCTATGTGTGCCTTTGATGTACAGCTTGATGCTTCTTACGTACTTGTTGCAGCACCAGTGGCATTGAAACTGATACGCTGATTCAGTCCAGTGCCAACCAGTTACCTAGGTAACGGTACTCAACCCTAGTTTGGGCATTAACTTCTGAATGCAGCATTCTGTACCACCTGAGGAGATTTCTCTGCATTAAGGGTGCTTTCACACCTCTGAGTAGATTCTGTTGTTCTGAAACAGGGATTAAAACTTTTACAATGTTGCTCTTTGCTCTTGGTGCGATTCGCTTTTAGACGGCAAAGTTTCTAAACGGACCAAAATAGCTAAAACAAGACAGGTGTGAGTAAACTCTCCTCACATTGGTTAGAGTTTCAGGGTTTATTTTGCAGAGTCCCGCTCAGCTGTCAGGGGGATGGTAATGGTTTGGGGTGTTTGACAGTGTGCGGGCAACGTGTCTGAAGAGCGATGAGGGATGCGGTGGGGAAGGGTAAGAAGGGTGCACGATATATTTGAAGACTGGGAGGGAGACGCGCGATTACCTGGAGATTACTTGTTTGCAGGCATCCGGGAGTCTCTGTGCATTTGCGGGAGACTCCTGGAATCTCCGGGAGACTTGGGATGTCTGGAATGATCTCCCGCCCTTCACATAATTCTCTCTTCATATAGCCGTATGCCTGTTATATATCCATAAAACACTGTGATATAGCCGAGCTCGGATCTTATCGCTTTCTCACTTCAATCGATCCGCTTCAGAGTTCGTTTCAATCGAGCTGAGATCACCTTATTCAGGCTATCTCGGACCGATTGTTTTGGCGCAGATCCGAGCGCGATTGCTGGATTCACTTATGCCAAACGAACCGCGCTAACTGGGCAACTAAGCTCTGAAACAAAAGTCTAGGTGTGAAAGCACCCTAAGACTCGTGAATGGCAGATTAACCTGCTGCTAAAATTCATTCATTCATTTTCTTGTTGGCTTGGTCCCTTTATTAATCCGGGGTCACCACAGCGGAATGAACCGCCAGCTTATCCAGCAAGTTTTTACGCAGCGGATGCCCTTCCAGCCGCAACCCATCTCTGGGAAACATCCACGAACACATTCACACACACAGTCATAGACTACGGACAATTTAGCCAACTTAATTCACCTGTAACGCATGTCTTTGGACTGTGGGGGAAACTGGAGCACCCGGAGGAAACCCATGCGAAGGCAGGGAGAACATGCAAACTCCGCACAGAAACGCCAACTGAGCCGAGGTTCAAACCAGCGACCCAGCGACCTTTTTGCTGTGAGGCGACAGCACTACCTACTGCGCCACTGCCTCGCCCTGCTGCTAAAACATGGAAGGAAATGAAATATGACAGAAATGTGGATGATGATGTTGAGATAATTGCAGTACAAGTAGATGAATTGGGACGCAGCGATCGTGTGTGAAAGCACTGAAGTGGCTTAATCTCTGGTGCTGCTTTGAGAAGTCTTACTTCTTGTCGAGGGAGTTTGTTGTCATTGTCCCCTTCGATGCGCACTCTCACCACACCAGATTTATCCACAATCTCCTGGATCACCTTGCCATTTTTTCCAATAACCTTACCTATGAAAGAAAAAAAACATGTGAAAACCGTTCAAATTGACTGAGCAAATTCAAGAGTATGAGAAATCAACAACAGAATGACACTATTCCACCATCACACAACACTTTAGGCTAGCCTTGAACAGCAGCAGCGTTCTAGGCTAGTTTTGAACAGCAGACGGCGCTCTAGGCTAGTCCTTAACAGCAGATGGTGCTCTAGGCTAGTGTTTAACAGTAGAGGGCGCTCTAGGCTAGCTTTGAAAAGCAGATAAAGCTCTAGGCTGCTGTTTAACAGCAGATGTTGCTCTAGGCTAGTTTTCAAACAGTGGATGGTGCTCTAGGCTAGTTTTTAAAAACAGACAACACTCTAGGCTAGTTTTGAAAACCAGATGGCACTCTAGACTAGTGTTTAACAGCAGACAGCATGCTCTAGGCTAGTTTTTAAACAGTGGATGGTGCTCTAAACTAGTTTTGAACAGCCGATGGCGCTGTAGGCTAGTTTTGAACAGCAGATGACACTCTAGGCTAGTTTTGAACAGTAGATGGCGCTCTAGGCTAGTTTTGAACAGCAGATGGTGCTCTAGGCTAGTTTTGAACAGTAGATGGCGATGGCGCTCTAGGCTAGTTTTGAACAGTAGATGGCACTCTATACTAGTTTTGAACAGCTGTCGGTGCTCTATGCTGGTTGTTAACAGCAGATGCTGCTCTAGGCTAGTGTTTATCAGCAGATGCTGCTCTAGGCTAGTTTTTAACAGCAGATGGTGCTCTAGGCTAGTGTTTAACAGCAGACGGCATGCTCTAGGCTAGTTTTTAAACATTGGATGGTGCTCTAGACTAGTTTTGAACAGCAGATGGCGCTCTAGGCTAGTTTTGAACAGCAGATGGCACTCTAGGCTTGTTTTGAATACCAGATGGCTTTCTAGGCTAGTTTTGAACAGTAGATGGCGCTCTAGGCTAGTTTTGAACAGCCGATGGCGCTCTAGGCTAGTTTTGAACAGCCGATGGCGCTCTAGGCTAGTTTTGAACAGCCGATGGCGCTCTAGGCTAGTTTTGAACAGCAGATGGCGCTCTAGGCTAGTTTTGAACAGCAGATGGCGCTCTA